>NC_065445.1:63044116-63349891 GCF_917563875.1 Diabrotica virgifera virgifera | reverse complement strand
ATACCATATAGATCTGCACTTAGCGTTCATTGACTACGAAAAAGCATTTGACAGCGTGGAAATGTGGGCAATAGAAAAAGCTATAAATAACTGTAGAATAGATTCCAGATACAGAATGCTAATACATAATATATACAGGAAAGCAACAATGACAGTACAATTGGAACAAACCACAAAACCCATACCAATTAACAGAGGAGTGCGACAGGGATGTTTTCAAAACAATGGAATGGACAAACATGGGAATAAACATAAATGGAAAGAAACTAAAAAACCTAAGATATGCAAACGATGTAGTAGTCATAGCATCAAGTTTTGAAGAATTACAAACCATGCTAACTGAACTAGCAAATGAATCCGAACAAATAGGTCTAAAAATGAATTTTGCCAAAACAAAAACAATGACAAACACATAAGACAATAGAAATGTAATACTAAACGACACCACAATAGAAGAGGTTAATGATTATATATATTTGGGACAGATGATAAAAATAAATAAGGAAAACCAAACAGCGGAGGTAAAAAGAAGGGTCAGATTGGCCTGGGCAGGATTTGGAAAATTAAAATGGGTCCTAAAGAATAAAAAAATACAATACTTAAAAACAAGAGTGTTTGACCAGTGCATACTCCCAATTCTCACATACACATGCCAAACATGGATCTTGACCAAGGCAGACATGGATAAAATAATGAAGACACAAAGAGCCATGGAGAGAGCAATGTTAGGAGTAAAATTGACAGACAAAAAGCAAAACAACTGGGTCAGAAATAGAACAAAAGTCAAAGACGCAGGCCAACATATAGCCAGGCTAAAATGGAGCTTTGCAGGTCATAACGCTAGACAAACGGACAATAGGTGGAATAGCATGATACAACAATGGAGACCATGGACAGGAAAGAGAGCAAGAGGACGACCCCAGATGAGATGGGGAGACGACATTAAAAAGATAGGAGGAACGCACTGGAAACAGAAAGCACTAAACAGAAGCGAATGGAGGAAACTGGGGGAAGCCTATGTTCAAAATTGGACGAATTAAAGGGCAAAAGAAGAAGAAGAAGAAAATTCCTTTGTAGCTTTTTCCAAGACAACAAACTACCATTTATTACCTGTTACATAATCATCATCCAGCCTCAAAAGTCTACTGCTGAACATAGGCCTCTTCCTCCTGTTTCCAATCCTGTCTAACTTGCACCACTCGCATCTAGTTTTTATTTAGCCTTCTTAAATCATCAGTCCATCTTGTAGGTGGTCAATCGACGCTTCTCTTGTCTTCCCTTGGTCTCCATTTCAATATGCTCTTTGTCCATCGCCCATCTGCTTATTACCCTTTTAGTCTGGCCATCCTTTCCATGATATTGTTACCTTGGTTCTTCTCCTGATCTCTTTGTTTTTTATTCTCTCACAGTTGTTCCTAACATGGATGGCACCATTTTTCTCTGGGTGATGCTTAGTATGGTAGCATAGGCTTTTGTTAAGGTAAGTGTTTCTGTTCCGTATGTCAAGACTGTTTAAAAGTTTTCAGTTTTCCATATGCTGCCATCCCAAGATCGATTCTTCTTTTCAGTTCATAAGTCTGAATAGCTCTGCTAATCATATTAGTCCATGTGGTGAGCCGCTCCCGTTTGGAAAAATTTCTGATTCGGTTTCTTTGTGGGTTCCTATTCAAAAATGTCCCCTTTAAACAAATCTGAAGGGTGCTGGGCGGAATTTTTGGGCAGAAATTGTTTAAACAATTTTTTTAAACAAATACAAAAAATCACGATTTTTTGCTCTGGAACATATATTTTTCGATTTTTTGGGTCATTCTAAATAAGAAAGGTATCTTGTAATTTTTCTTAAAAATTAATAGTTTCCGAGTTATAGGCGATTTAAAATCTGAAAAATGCGAAAATACGCATCTTTGAGGCTTAAAAACTCATATTTAAATTAGTATTTTTGAGGTTGCCAGATACTTAAATTGAAGATTAAACATTCAGCTTCAAGATTCTGAAGAGTGATCGTGTCTAACCTTAATTTATACCGTTGTTTTTTAATTGTTAAATATGCGTGTTTATCCGATTTTTTTGCTGGTGAGGCTCGCTCTATTTCAAAAATTTCCTATTTACCTCCGAAAAATATTTTTTCTAGATTTTTTGGGATATTCTAAATAAAATAAGTTTCTTGACATTTTTCGCAAAAGTTAATAGTTTTAAAGTTATAAGCGATTTAAAATCCGAAAAATGCCAAAAAACGCGTTTTTGGATTTTAAATAACTGTTAACTTTAAAACTGTTAACTTTTGAGAAAAATGTCAAGAAACTTATTTTATTTAGAATGTCCCAAAGAATCTAGAAAAAATATTTTTCCGAAGAAAATTGGAGATTTTTGAAATAGAGCGCGCCGCACCGGCAAAAAAATCGGATGGACATGCATATTTAAAAATTAAAAAAAAAAAAAAGAATGTGTGTGTACTTTGTACGTACGTAAGAAGTTATTCTTCTATTATATAATTTTAACGAAGTAAATATACTTAACAGGTTATTTGTATTCTATTTAAATATTAAACTAACTTTCTTATCTACCACTTTCAAAAAATTTTTATTAAAACAACCAAAAATAAAAAAAATTAATCGTCCAGGATTGGAACCCGGGGCCTTTCGATCTCTGACCGAACGCTCAACAACTAGACCACTGAGTCTCCTGTAATTGACACGTAAGTTTCGGATATAATTACACAACACGGTGACAAATAGATTGAGTGGTATCGTGATAAAAATGTTATACCTACATATTTTATTATCTTACTACAGAAGAAGAGAAATTCAAAGACACAAAAATTATATTAAATAATACATTTACTAAAAACACTAATATATTCTTTTAATGACTTATTTGCGCTGATACAGATACTATCTTGAAAGATTAGAAACGAACTACATACTGTCCGTGTGCGCATGCGCGCAGTATTATAAAATTTTACTCTCAATCGCGCTTAAAGAAGAATAACTTCAAAAACAATGGTTAAATTAAGGTTAGACGCAATCACTCTTCAGAATCTTGAAGCTGAATGTTTAATCTTCAATTTAAGTATCTGGCAACCTCAAAAATACTAATTTAAATATGAGTTTTTAAGCCTCGAAGTTGCGTATTTTCGCATTTTTCAGATTTTAAATCGCCTATAACTCGGAAACTATCAATTTTTAAGAAAAATTACAAGTTACCTTTCTTATTTAGAATGACCCAAAAAACCTAAAAATATATGTTCCAGAGCAAAAAATCGTGATCTTTTGTATTTGTTTAAAAAAATTGTTTAAACAATTTCTGCCCAAAAATTCCGCCCGGCACCCTTCAGATTTGTTTAAAGGGGACATTTTTGAATAGGAATCCACAAAGAAACCGAATCAGAAATTTTTCCAGACGGGAGCGGTCTTACCACATGGACTATATCCCAGGTATTTATATCCATCTACAAGTTCTATTTTTTTTCCCACCAATACTGATGTTCTGGTTTGGTACCAAATTTACCATTATTTTTGTTTTCCGAGATGTTTATATTTAACCCTACATTTTCTATAGTCATAACGAGTTCCTGTACCATCTCTCTTGTCATATCTAGATCTTCAGCTATTATTACTTGTTACTGAAACTTGTTTAGATATTCTCCATCTATTTTTATTCCCTTCGTCATTCAATCCAAATTGTTAAAAGCACGTAAAGAGGAGTGGGGCAAGTTCAGACCGGTTTTTGTTGAGTTTGACTTTAATATGTTTTTTGTAAATTATATTTAAAATATTTAACATTTTCATGGTATCAACGTGGAGTAACATAAATACTCTATAATTCGCCTTGCCGAAAACACCAATTTACATTGGAAATTACAACTTTTATATTTAATTAGAAAAAACAGTAACTATTCCGAACTTGGGGCAAGTCCGTAAACAGCTGTTTAAAACTCATTGAAATCTATCTTCATATGTTATGGGACAAAATCAGAATTAAGTACTAATCCGTCATTTATAAATTGCTTTTTGCCAGATTATAATAAGTTGCTTAGTTTAAAAGTTATACATTTAGATATAAAGAATATTTTTTGCATGGCATTTATGTGCCTGTCCTGATTTCTATCAATGCTTCTTCAAATGTTTCTGCTGATTACGCTTTTCGGTTCGTTTTACTAACATAATTTCTAACCATTTTGGATCTAAAAAAGTTATAAATAATTTGAGCAAGAATCCATAAAGAATACAAAAAAATGCTTAAAGTTGACTGCACAAAAAACAACTCCTGTCTTACCCCACCACATGCTCCGAACTTGCCCAGTGCAGAAATATTTGCGGAGCAAGACCAGAGTTGTGCTTTTTCTAGTAAATTTCAAATAATCAAAAGAATTTATTTATTTAACATAAACTTTAAGCAATGTTCTTAATACTTACCAAAACTAAATGCACAAGACGCAAAATTTGCTGTAAAATACTGGCACTTTGTTCGACAGCTCTAGGTTAGATATGTACTGCAGACGAACTGACGAACTCACATTTTATAAATGGCAAAACAATGGAAGAATTATTTCTGAGTGAGAGACACCTATGTCAATCATTTCATACTAATCCAGTACAGATTTCTACTCCTTAACTTGTACAATTGAATGTATCTTATGATAGTTTTAGAGCAATTACGAACTTGCCCCATTTACTATCTTACCCCACTTCACCTTACTAGCATTGTATTAAAAAGTTTAGGTGACATTGGGTCTCCTTGTCTAACTCCGGTTCTATTTTTATGCAGTCACTGTTAGTATGTAATTTGACAGTAGTTGTTGCCTGTAGGTATAGTATATTTTGTATAATAATTTCGTATACCTACAATCTATCCTGCATTTTTTAAGCACCTATAATATTTTACTTACCTCAACACTGTCAAAGGCTTTGTGAAAATCAATAAATATTAGAACTAGAGCTTTAATGTATTCTACTTCTTTCTCTACTACCTCTTACATACTCTTTTGTGTCATTTCCTTGTAAATCTCTAAAAATTATTTTGTATGCAGTTGAAAATTTTTTCCAATTATTCATTTACCTTTTTCAGATAAAAAAAGTATATAGAAAACAAGCCTTACAATGCCATCCAGATAAAAATCCAGATGATCCAAATGCTGCAAAAAAGTTTCATGAATTATCAAAAGCATTAGAAATCTTAACTGATGAGTCAGCAAGAGCTGCCTATGATAGAGTACTTAAAGCTAAAAAGGAGGCTGCTTTGAGACATAAAGAGTTGGACAGCAAGAGGAGAAAATTGAAAGAAGACTTAGAATATAGAGAAAAACAGGGATCCAGGCAAAAAAGTGCTGATGAGCTATTAAAGGTAATTGGTTTAAAATAAAAATGTATACCATTTTTATTCAGTTGCAATGCGAAGGCAAAGCAATCTTACTTTTCAATTAGAATACGGAGTGCAATCCAGCTCTCTGAATCGCGATTTTCGATTCGTATTGGAATCTCATCGGAGAGAGCGCATTGTTCTCCATATCCTAACTGACCAGCACCGAGAGCTTTTCCCACACATTGCAACTGAAACAAATAGGGTAGGTGACTAGCGTCATCTGGCAGTTGAAAGATGAAGTTTTTCAATCCTAATATGTACAGTAAAACCTCCGTTAACCGAAACATCGTTTAACCGAAATGGCTAACAGTTTTAATAATTTCGTCAATAAAAAGTGAATTTAAAAAAGCTATACAATTAAGGAAAATTAACATGTTTAGAGTGTTTTTTTTAATCTATGTTCTTTTGTGTTTTCTTTTGACAGCGATGTTTTGCAGCTATATTTCTCCAATACCATGTAATTTGATACAAAAAGAATACAAAAAACAATGTTATTTTTAACCGAAATTCTTGTTATCCGAAACGGCCTTCCCCCAATTGTTTCGGTTAACGGAGGTTTTACTGTAGCAACATTAATAATATTGAAAATATTAAAAATATTACTAAAAGATTTTTAAATTGAAAAACTTATTGGTACACTTTCCTGGTGACACCTCCAAGGCTTCTACAATTTGCAAGCCAAATGGATGCTGCAGTGAAGACAAAGGGAAGGAATTCTACACTATGCAATCCACATCCCCCGTCTGCAACTTGGTAAAGTTCCAACGGAAAATGCACCTAGTTACTCTACGGAGTAATACGACTATAAAATAAAAATGTATACCATTTTTATTAAAGTAATTGGTTTAATTTTTCTATCCTTATCAATAAGTAATGTCACACTGCACTGCACACTTAATGATACATATTGTTATTTATTTTATTTATCTGGTAATTGTTTGTTGACTTTAGGCTGAAATAGAAAGACTAAGAAAAGAAGGATCAAAGCAAGTGCAGGAGGAAATAGAAATAGTAAAACAGCAGCTACAGAAAGAAAAATCCAATCCACAATACTGGGATGGGTCTAAGCACAGGATAAAAATAAAATGGTCAGCTGATAAACATGATAGTAACAATGGAGGATACAACCAAGAAATGTTAACAAGATTTCTATCAAAAGTAAGTATATTTGTGTAATGTATTTTCTTAATGTCTTTCAATTCCTTATTTTTCCTCTGCGAGTGTATTAGACTTTAATATTTATCCAAGAAGGTCTTAATAAGAAATAAACGCCCTCGTTAACATGTAACGTTAAGTTAAAACATTATATTGACAAATATACAGCTAATTGACCATACAAATTGAAAGTAAAGAATATAAGCAATATTTATTACTACTATATAAATAATTGAGATATACTCTTCATATTTATATTATTTATATTCTTAGTCAGTCTGGTGGTTAGTAGTAGGTATGGAAGTGGGGTAGAGGTCTGGAAGAAATAGTGTATGCACTAGCGAAACCCGAAGTAGTTTTTGAAATATTAATTCGTTATATCTGTATATCATAATTTACAACATAATATATATGTATTGTTTTACCGGTAGCGGGAAAATATTAATATTTTGAATTCCTGTATGTATGAAACTCAACACAAATATATATTAAGGACAAAAGGAATGAATACACAGTATGGTGCAAATGAAAAAAATAAATTCATTTTTTTGTGAATGGGTGATTTTAGAAATAAATCCCGAAACAAGTCGATTTTTATTTTTAAATTATGATTTTTTGGCATATATATCATACTAGTGACATCATACATCTAAGCGTGATGACATAATCGATGATTTTTTTATATGAGAATAGAGGTCATACTGTTAGACACGATCATTAATAATGACATTACTTTCGAAATTCACATCATTCCATATTATTATTACTCTTCAACCTTACACAATCATTATTACTGTCATTATTTTTCTTCAGTATATTTTTGTGGTCTTTGTTTTACCAAGTCAGAAATAATAAAATAATAATATGAATGGCATATTTTTTTACTAAGTAACAGCCAAAATAGCTCAGTTGGGAGAGCATTCGGCTGAAGGTCTAAAGGTCCTAGTTCAATTCATGGTTTCGGCACAATTTTTTTTTATTTTGAGGAAAAATATTCTTTATAAAGAGGTTCTGAAACACTCTTCTTGTGGCATGTTTAACGACGTTCTACACCTTCGTTGCGGGGTATGCCTCTCAGAGGAAAAGGGGGGAAACTTCTATGCAAGCGAAACAGTATTTTCACTTTTATTTAATAATGGTAAGGTAAACAATCCTCATGTTTTATTATGTTATTTTTTACAAAAAAACCTTTAATTTAAGCACAAATAATTAAAAATCGTAAATTTGGGTCAAAAGTTATTAACTTTTTAAGAGCGAAACAGTATTTTCGAAGGAGTATTATCACTTTTATTTAATAATGGTACGGTAAACAATCCTCATTTTTTAATATGTTATTCCTTACAAAAAAACCTTTAATTTAAGCACAAAGATTAAAAATCGTAAATTTGGGTCAAAAGTTATTAACTTTTTAAGAGCGAAACAGTATTTTCGAAGGAGTATTATCACTTTTATTTAATAATGGTACGGTAAACAATCCTAATTTTTTAATATGTTATTCCTTACAAAAAAACCTTTAATTTAAGCAGAAATAATTAAAAATCGTAAATTTGGGTCAAAAGTTATTAACTTTTTAAGAGCGAAACAGTATTTTCGAAGGAGTATTATCACTTTTATTTAATAATGGTACGGTAAACAATCCTCATTTTTTAATATGTTATTCCTTACAAAAAAACCTTTAATTTAAGCACAAAGATTAAAAATCGTAAATTTGGGTCAAAAGTTATTAACTTTTTAAGAGCGAAACAGTATTTTCGAAGGAGTATTATCACTTTTATTTAATAATGGTACGGTAAACAATCCTCATTTTTTAATATGTTATTCCTTACAAAAAAACCTTTAATTTAAGCACAAATAATTAAAAGTCGTAAATTTGGGTCAAAAGTTATTAACTTTTTAAGAATTCCCATAAGAGCCCATGTTAAAACTTAACTTTGAACCTTAATAGTAATTAAACGGCACGGTAAAACAATTTTAATAAAATCAAGTCTTAGTTTTTTGAAGTAAACTATAACATACTATGCAAAATTTCATGCAAATCCTGAATTCTTTGCCGAAGGTGTAGAACGTCGTTAAGGTAAATATTATTTTCTATTGGATTAAGCCACAATTGATTGTAGTGAAGATTACATTTTGCATTATCTCGAAAAAAATAGCTAATGCCTACAAGATCAAGAGACCAAGTAATTCAAGTGTCAAATTGGTGCTACTAGCTACTCTATTAAAATTAAAACAAAAATCTACATGTTAAGTAATTGATTATCTAAATCAAAAAGTGTGCATCGGCCGGGAATCGAGCTTTGACCGGCCGCGTGGCACGTGAGCATTCTACCATTTGTTCACTGACGCTGTATAGTTTATAGAACTAGTTTATCATTCAGTATTTAAATTCTTCTTCGCCTACTTTCCAATAATGTTAAGTAAATTTTAGAAGAATACTTTTTTAGATACAATAAAAAATATTTAAATAAGTACTGCATACTTTCCCAGACAGATGCACTGAATAATGATGTGGTAGTGATTCACCGCATCATACAGGATGACAGTATCACCTCCCGCTTACAGTAATGATGTGCCAAAATTACAAAATCCGGATTCGCACCATTACTGTTCGTCATTCCAACTTTTTCAACCTTACACGATCATTATATAATTCTGATAAAGTAATGTCATTATTAATGACCATGACCGTGTATACTATAAATTTAATTATTGTCAATTAGAGATAGTACGATGCATAGAATTAAAACTCTAATAGCGGCTAAAGCTGGCTCAACAAAATATTAACATTTAATTGTCGATATTTTTGTTTTCTTTCAAGAGTCAATAAATACATTGATAAAATATAGACAATTAAATGGACAACCAAACAACATACATTGTGTCTGGTACATAGAAGAAACCTATTTAGTATCACCTCTTAATTAACATTTTTTTATAAAATCTTAATAGTGTGTCTAATAATTTGGACAAATAAACATTTTTTCTGTTTTCTGACAGCAGTAGAATGTATTTTGAATTAAATAAATTACATTCTATTTGTCTCATTCAATTTAATAAAATTTTTTTGGGCACCTCTATAAATAAGTATGTTAAGGGGACAGGGACAGGCACAAAATTAGCTTGTAATGCATTTTAAATGTATTCATTTTTTTCGAATTTTGAAAAAACTAATTAGTATTTTTGAAAAATTTAATCGCAGAATAAAATATTACATTATTACCGAGGGCTGAAAGTCCCTGAAAACCTCTAATGTTTATTTAAATAAGTTACAGGGGTGAAAAAAAAAAAAGAGAAAGTTGAGTGTAATTTTTAATTTCAAATATCTTATTCAAAAGAAACATTTTGTTTTTTCTGAGGGACTTTGGGCCCTCGAAAATAATGCAATCTTTCAATCTGCGTTAACATTTTTGAAAAATATTTATTAGTTTTTTCAGGATTCGAAAAAATTACATGCAAATTTTGCGCCTATGCTCTTAATGTTCATATTACTGAATAGAGAATTTACTATCCTTTCAAATGATCTAGCACATGGCCCCTATTCTCATTTAAAAAAATCATCAATTACGTCATCACGCCCAGATGGATGACGTCACTAGTACCTATGATGTATATGCCAAAAAATCATAATTTAAAAATAAAAATCGACCTGTTCCGGGATTTATTTCCAAAATCGCCGATTCACAAAAAAATGAATTTATTGCTTGTTCATTTGCACCATACTGTATAACAAAAGAATGTTTTTGTTTTTCATTTGAATAATAATTATTTAAATCATAAAATTGTAGACTTATATTACTTTTATTTTGTAGTATGGAGACATCCAGGCATTAGTAATGTCACCAAAGAAAAAAGGGAGTGCACTAGTTGAATTTAAGGATAAAGCTGCAGCTGTAAGTATTTGTAACAACCTTTGTTTTCTCAATATTTGAGCTGTTTTAGCTAGTTGAGCTACAACCTTTTTTTTCTCAAGTTGATTACAGAAAAAGTTTGCTCTGTGCTGTTGGTTTATCTTAAGGTGCACAAATCGACAGTATGTTATTGTCCGGTTACTGATAAATGAGAAATTTAAAGAGATAGACGAATTGGTGTACAAGTGGTATTTAGAGGGTGGTGTAAAATTTTCCATCCTCTAAGGGTATACCGAACAAAATATCCATGTGCTTAGATCAAATGACATCTGCTTTAATAGTTCCTCTTTAATATTTTGCCTTGTTACAGGATAGTAGTCAGAAAAACGCAAAAATAAGTACTGTAAAATATAATTTCATTAGGTACAATTATAAATAATATATTATATTTAAATAATTATAACTATTAGGTCTATTTAATCAAAATAATGTTTTTATCTTTAATCACAATAATGTTTTTATTTACGCTGCTGCTAAAAGTTGCCGATGTAAGCTCCTTTTTATACCTATCAATAAAAGTTTATGAGTTTATGACTCCTCTTACTCGATTGACGGGTTCTTGTCACAGCCCTGCGCTGTGCTGACAAAGGTTTTTAAATTTCCATGAAATTCTGAACGACCAATAACAAGAGTGATATGGCTTTCGGTATTGTTATACATATAATTTTTAGTTTAAACTCTGTAAAGAGAGCACGCATTTATTAGTGACGATTTCGCTATCAGAAAAATATTAAGTAAATAAAAATGTGGCGTCCATGGGAGAATAGTGCATTAGAACTTGTTAAGAATAATGAAGTAGAAATTGTTGAAGAAAATGAGGAAGTTCTACCACCAAATAATCCTGAAAATGTTGCTGGA
The DNA here is from genome assembly GCF_917563875.1 of Diabrotica virgifera virgifera. Classification (NCBI taxonomy): domain Eukaryota; kingdom Metazoa; phylum Arthropoda; class Insecta; order Coleoptera; family Chrysomelidae; genus Diabrotica; species Diabrotica virgifera. Next base: position 63,338,609 of record NC_065445.1, on the reverse strand, counting down.
CCAAGTAGAGGAACTATTAAAAAGCCAGAAAAAAAACATTTATCCAAAGACACTAAAGAAATTGTGTTAAATGTGTTTAATGGATTATGTGAAGAACTGGAACAGCACAAGAGTGTTTTAAAAACTGCGGCTTTAACAAAAGTTTCATGTGCTGCTAATATATAGTATATCGAACTATAAAGGAGGGCATTACAAATAGACAAAAAAGGAGCGACTTTGGACTACATCGATCTATTGAGCAACATCTTTTAGGTCCCATTTCAGAAACCATTTATAATATGTTTGCAGGTAATTATACCCACACTTAACCAAAATATTATTAATTGCTGTAAATCAACTTTAAGAAAATTTTTACTATCAAATGGTTTTAAGTATAAAACAATCAATAAACGACATACTATAATGGAAAGTGCCCGTTTAATAAAATGGCGTAATGAATATTTGGAAAAGATAACCGAGTACAGAAATAGCGGAAGAAAAATTTATTACTTAGATGAAACGTGGTTTGACACTAACGAAACAATTGGCAAAGGTTGGAGTAATGACAATGTAAAGTGCAAAGTTAATGTACCACCTTCCAGGGGCAAACGAATATGCATTTTACATTGTGGAGGGGAAGATGGTTGGGTAACCGATGGCTTACTATTAAGTGCAAAAGACATTAAAGACAGTTGTTTGGACTATCATCAAGATATTACGGGTGAACTTTTCGAATCGTGGTTTAAAAATAACTTATTACCAAATTTAGCAGACAACAGTGTTATTGTTTTAGATAATGCATCATATCATTCTAGACAACTTAAAAAAATTCCGAATAAATACTCTAGAAAGGATGAATTGCAAGATTTTTTATTATCACAAGATTTATATTTTAAAGAATGGTACACTAAAGACCAATTAGTAGAGGTACTTAATACAAAATTATTTGTAAAGGAAAAAGGAATATATTATTGATGATGCAGCAAGTAAAAATGGACATACAACTTTAAGACTACCACCATATTACTGCGTTTTAAATCCAATAGAGTTGTTATGGTCTCAACTGAAATATAATGTGAAACAAAAAAATGTAAGTCCAAAATGTTATAACACTGTCGTGAAACTAATATATTCTGAATTTAAAAATATCTCTGAGGATAACTAAAAGAAAGTAACAGAGCACGTAAAAAATATCGAAAAAGAATATCTTAAAAACATTCCTGTTATAAATAAAATTATTATCAATGTGGAGAACAGTGATTCAGAGGAAGAAAGTGACGAAGTGTAATACCAAGAGAACTTTCTCTCAATACTGAGCTTACCCGGAATATTTTCTTACATAATCAGGTGTAGGGATTATCAACATATGTTCAACACCAAACTACTGCTTCAATTTTTTAAGAAAAACGTGGTCTTATTATGAACACTTTTATTGTTGCAATATCTATATCTTTGAAAATCAGTTCTTAAGAGAAAATAATAATGTAAGTAAGTGTTGAATAGATAAACTTTTAACTTTTACTTCAAGGTTTTATAAATTATTTATATAAGTATATATTTTTTTATCTTTCACTACCTACCGTTCGCTCAATTATTAATTAGTTTTTGTATACAAACCAATTATTGTTTGAACATCTTATAGAAAATGCATTGCAGAAATATGATATAAGTAATTTAAACTTACACAAAATCATCAAGACATAAAATTAAGCTTTGTTTATAACAATACAACTTTATAGAACCAATTTCTTATAAAATATACCATATTATGTTTCATGTAGGTCGGTACTATCCTGTTATTCACCGGTCATAGTGCTGCTTATCGCATTTTTCTCAAATAAATATAACCGGATAATAATATTTTGTTCTCCTGTATTCAGTCTAAAATGAATACAGGATCTACTCCAGGTCCAGGTCTACTCCATCTAATTCACCTACCGTTGCACGTCATCCGCGTCATAGCCCGTGACGTCACATGATACCAACACGAAATATTTAGGCGGTAGGTGTGTTCTTTTTTAGAATCCTTTTGCCGAGTACACTGGAATTACAGCCACTAGACATATTTTATTATACAGTACGTAAATCGTACAGCTGGACATAGGGAATATACATTGAGAGAATTGTGGCAACTGCGCTAACCTGTGTTAGTTGAAGCTTCTGTTTGAGTACGAGTGTTTGGTGCAATAGAGCTGTTAGAATGAATAGAATAACTGAGTGTTAAAGCAAGGCTGTCCATAAATAGATCAAAAACAAAGTTTATGATTAATGAGTTAATAATTTAACTTTACTTTTTAAAATACTATCTATTTTCCCATTGATATTTCCCTGAACATATTTCCCATTCCCCTGGGCCAAAAATATTTAGCTATTACATTGTCATATTTTGACGTTTAGTTATGTCAGCCGAAATGAGTTATCAATTTTGAGGTTGTCGCCAAATTGTCATCGAGAGAGTTGCCACAATGATCTCAATATAATACTGAGTTGGATCTTGAAAAATACTAAAATAGAACAATATTTGAGAACCAGAGTTTACGATCAGTGTATCCTCCCTATACTTACGTATGGTTGACAGACGTGGACACTCACCAAGGCCAATATGGATAAAATAGTAAAGGCACAGAGAGCGATGGAAAGATCAATGCTCGGGGTGAGGCTCATAGACAAAAAACAAATACATGGATTAGAAGCAAAACCAAAGTAAAAGATGCAGGAGAACATGCTGCCAAATTAAAATGGAGCTTCGCAGGACACAATGCCCGACTGAAGGATAAAAGATGGAATCACGAAATACAACAATGAGACCGTGGTTAGGAAGACGAAGTAGAGGAAGGCCACAAATGAGATGGGCCGATGACATAAAGAAGTTGAGAGGACACAACTGGAAACAGGTGGCGCAAAATAGACAACACTGGATTGAATTGGGGGAGGCCTATGTCCAAAGTTGAATTAGTGAAGACTAAAGAAGAAGAAGAAGCGTAGAAATAATATTTGAAAATTTCTATTTATGTTAACTTAAATAAATACACAATAATATGTTTCGTTTAATTTGTATAAATGGATTATAAAGCGTTTTTATGAAGCACATTTGTTCGGAACACACTGTAACTATAATCGAACGAAGGTGACATTTTGGCATACATTGTTAACATTTATTTGACAGTGGCGGTATTGACACTTTAGATTTGTTTTTATTCTTTACTCTAAGTATTTGTTTTATTATATTTATTGTTTTTATTATTTACTTTAAGGTAAGATTATATTAAAACTTAATTCTAGTTTTCTATTTCTAATGTTTTTATTTATTTACATTGAATATTAATTTGTTTTGTTGTATAATCCAAATTTGCAATAATTATGTGATCTATTTTATTTAAAATGGATTCAGGATTTTTTTATACTTCGGCAACAATGTCAATTTAGATCTCTGACATAGATAATGACGTGCAACGATAAGTAAATTAGACAAACTATATGTAACAATATGTACCCATATAATCCTGTCCTATCTATTTTTTACTTAGTCTTACTTTACTTTACTTAGTCTTATTTTACTTAGTTTTACTTAGTCTTATTACTTACTTTATTCTTTTCTGTTCCTTATTCTGTTTTCACCTATGATTTTATCCTTCCTTTGTTTGGTTTCTTTGGTCCTAGTATTTGTACTATGTGTGGTCCTGTTAGCTAGTTTTCCAAAATATTTATGTTTATACTACTTCGAAGCTGTCTAGTTGTAAGTCCGTCCATTGTTTTCTTTTTTAACCAGTTGTGTGATTCTATTGTTTGATTTTAGGAAATGGCTGTGGATCTGGAAGTGGGACTGCCTCACAATCCTTTAAAATTGGAATGGTTGGGTGGACCACCTCAAAAGAATCTAAGTGGGAGTTCTTTGGTAAAAGAATCAGATTTTGAAAGTATTACTTTAACCAAATTGCGACAAGCCGAAGAAAGAAAACGTCTTATTGAACAAATGATGGCAGAAGATGAAGAAACTTAATTATAAATTAAATTAAATATTAAATAATCAATTTTGTACAAACGTTTTACATATCTACAGTTTTCCTGTCAAGCTATTGCCATGAAATGGCAACATTTTAAACGTATATTAGAAAATCTACATAAAACCATAACTAAAAAAAGCTCCTTTTATAATCACGCACATTTCCTCCTTGAAACCAAATGCTTATAAACTGTCCCATTTTTTGAATTGTCTGTAAACATTTTATGAAACTCTCTACTCGTTTAAAAATTGTTTATTATTAAGGGGGTAGGCGCAAAATATTGGTCCAATGCTATTTAAATGCATTCATTTTTTTCGAGTCATGAGAAAACTAATAAGTATTTTTAAAAAATTTAAAGGCAGAATGAAAGATTACATTAGTACCGAGGCACAGTGGTGAATTTTGCCGAAAACCTGGCCAAAATGCAACAATTTAAGTTTATATATTCCGAGAAATTTTATATGAATCTTGCTCTGTAGGTTTCGGATAATCATAAACGGCCGTTGAGGGTAGAACAATACAAGCATATTACATATTTATATTAGTGTAAAGTTGGTATTGAACGAAAGCGGACCGAATAAAATTAAAGTGTGATATACAATTGAGGCATTGTTACGTTTTCGTTTAAAATTATAGACGTGTATTATTTTGTTATTTTATAGTGGATGCTATTTCTTGAGGTAAGTGGAGTATTTCAATATACTTTTTAGATTCTTTTTGCTAACATAAACTTTATGTACAACATATTACAAAATGATGGCAAGAATCTTCAATCGTTTTCTGTTTACCAAGTTTCAAAATGGGAAAAGTAAAAAAGTCAGCTTTGGTCAGCAAATATTTTTTGCTTAATAAATAATTCACTATGTATATAAATATTTCTCAAGAAATCATCTGCAACAAGTTGCAAACTTAGCGGAATTCTTCATTTAAAAAAAACTGTAACATGCTGGAGAATTTCTACTTTAAGAGACTTTAATGTTATGGTCAGTTAATAAAGTAAGAACAAAATATGAAGCAGCTGATCCAGTAAATTTACAGTTTTTTTACACAAGAACCGCAGTTTTTTGTTATTTTTTTTTTGCTTTCTTCTTTTTTTTAATCTATAAGTCATTTTACCTTTATGTATAGGTCTATCTTTTGTTTACTTCTTTTTATATTTTTTAATAATTTTGGTCTTGTGAGTCCAAACATTTTGCCTTTTTTTTAAATAAAATGCATAAACGATACTTTATATTAGGAAGCCAAAAATAGGTAGGTCAATTCTTAATGCATCTTAATTGTTTTGTAAATGGATCCGATTAATTATAATTATTACCTACCAATGTGTGGCTTCCTAACACAAAGTTTCGTTTATGCATTTCATTTTTAAGAAATTAAAATGTTTGGCTCACACGACCAAAATTATTAAAAAATATAAAAGTAACGAAGCAAAAACAGGATTATACATAAGAGTAAAAAAACGTAAAGATTTAGAAAAAGAAGAAGAAAGCAAAAAAAAAATAACAAAAAACGGCGGCTCTTGTGTAAATTTACTGGATCAGATGCTTCATATTTTGTTCTTACTTTATTAACTGACCATATAACATTAAAGTCTTTTCATGTACAAATTCTCCAGCATGTTATATATTTTTTTAAAATGAAAAATTCCGCTAAGGATGCATTTGGCTGCAGATGATTTTTTGAGGAATATTTATATACATTTTGAACTACAGTACAACCTGCCATATCCGGACCTGTCATATCCGGACGGTTCTGCGCCGTCCGGATCTACCGAGAAAGGCAGTCCTGCTGTTGGACAACGCACTAAAAGAAGAACTAAAAGATAGCGAACTAATGTAGTATAGAATCTATAAAACGTGTCTATCGACGAAAGTTATTGACGGCGTTGATTACTGGAATGTATGAAGGAGAAAACGTTTCAGAGACTATAAAAGAAGTAGTGGTCTTGATATCCGGATCGGTCTGTCGCCACATTGATCCGGATATGGCAGGTTTTACTGTATTAAACAAAATATCTTTGCTGAGCGAAGTAGACTTTTTTACTTTTCCCTTTTTAAAACTTGGAAAACTTAAAACGATTGAAAATTTTTTCCAATTTGCAAACATGTTATAAATAAAGTCTATTTTACGAAAAAAAAGTCTAAAAAGTATATTAAAATACTCCACTTACCTCCAGACAGCATCCACTATAAACTAACAAAATAATACACGTATATAGTTCTAAATGAAAACCAAACAATGCCCCAATATTATTGTATAACACACTTATTTTTTATTTGGTCCGCTGTCGTTCAATCACAACTTTACACTAATATAAATATATGATCTCATATGCCCATGGGCATGGCCACGGCCCCCTAGCTTTTCTGTTGCTTTAAACTATAATATATTGTCATCCATAGTATACAAAATGTAATGTGCAACACCTTCACGTCTGGTCCCTCCCCTAAAAAATTTTTAGATGGGCGCCCATGCATGATCTGCTTGTATTGTTCTGCCCTTAACGGCCGTTTATGATTTTCAAAACCTACAGAGCAAGGTTCGTATAAAATTTCTCAGGGTATACTTTTAAATTTAGATTTTTACATTTTGGCCAGGTTTTTGGCGAAATTCACCACTGTGCGAGGGCCGAAAGTCCCTGAAAACTTCTATGTTTATTTTAATAAATTACAGGGGTAAAAAAAGATAATTAATTATATAATTTCAAATATTTCATTCAAAAGAAAATAGACGGGGAAATGCTCAATCATCTGCGTTTTGCCGACGATATAGTACTATTACTCTATTACCGAAGATTTGGGTGAAGCACAACAAATGTTACAAGAATTAGAACACGTATCTTCAACAATAGGTCTAAAAATGAACATCAGTAAGAAAAAATTTATCTCAAATTTAGTTCCCAGCGAACACCTAACCATCCAAAATCAAGTGGTAGGATTGACAGAAAAGTACATATATCTCCGGTCATGAAATCAGAATAAGCAAGGATAATCAGACCTGTGAATTCCAACGACGAATAACATTTGCTTGGGCGGCGTATGGTTCACTAAGATACATCTTTAAGAGCAACATCCCGATAGCTATGAAACTGAAGGCATTTTTTGACCAATGTGTTCTTCCTATTATGACACACGGAGCAGAAACTCTCACGCTCACAAAAACAACAGCACTAAAAATGCAAGTGGCACAAAGGCGCATGGAAAGATCTATCCTTGGCGTGACAAAAAAAGACAAAATAAGGAACCAAGACCTGAGGAAAAGAACATGCATCACTGATGTCGTCGAACTTATAGCCAAGCTGAAATGGAATTAGGCAGGTCACATAGCGAGACTGAAAGACTCAAGATGGACCAGAAAACTACTTAACTGGCGCCCAAGAAAAGACAAACGCAGCAGAGGACGACCACCAGCACACTGGATGGACGACATTAAACGAATATCCAAGAAATGGCAACAAGACGCTCAGAACCGTGAAGAGTGGCGAAAAATGGTAGAGACCTATGTCCAGCAGTGGACAGAAGAGGTTGCTTGATGATAAATGATGATTCAAAAGAAACTTTTTGTTTATTCTAAGGGACTTTAAATGAATCCATCTTGGACCAAGATTTTGCGCCTACCCCCTTAATTGTCAATTTTTAATTATTACTGAAATAATTTATTTGTTATACAGTTTATGGTATAACTTATCATATTATGGTATAATTTACCAGATGGTATTTTAAAGGAGGAGTATGCGCTATGGGGACTCAAGATAAATATGTGTAAGACATACTTATGTATTTGATCCGAGGTTCCACCAGCGGTAATCACCAGAGAGGATAGAATATGGAAGAGAATGGAAGTAGACTGCTCAATCACAAAAAAGTTGGAAAACAGAGCCCTGCAGTGGGACAGACATGTACAAAGAATGCCAGAGCACAGATGGGCGAAAAGACTGGGTCCAGCCGGGTATGTTATGGAAAACTTACATAGAAAATGCTATGATAGAGATCTCAAAGAAGGTGACTGGGAGAATAAAGTGCCGTGGAGGACGAAAATGGCGAACTCATAATGGGAAAAAGCCAAAGAAGAAGACAGTTTACGGTTATTCTTAATTTTATTTTTGTATTTGTAAATAATTCACCACACACCAGGATGAAGAAATAATTCATCACACAGCAGAACAACTAGTTGAGCAACCAACATTGGAAGAAACGATAAACGTCATAAAACATCCATAAAAATAAAGCACCTGGCACAGATGGAATAATTGCAGAACTGATAAAGAATGGTGGACAGGTGCTATGGAAGCGTATCCATATACTAATCGACCGCATATGGACACTAGAAGTTATCCCAGAAGATTGGAAAGTAGGAATCATACTTCCTATTTACAAAGGGGGAGACAAACGGCTCTGCAAAAATTACAGGGGCATAACAGTTTTAAATGTCGTCTACAAAATATTATCAGGAATTATATACAGTCGCCTGGAATCGTTTTCGGAAGAAATTATTGGTGAATACCAATGTGGCTTCAGACCAAAAAGGTCAACTATAGACCAAATACATATGTTAAGAACTATACATGAAAAATGTGTTGAATATAATATACCAATTTAAAACTTGTATATCGATTTCAAAAAAGGCGTTTGATGGAGTAGATCGACAAAAGATGTTAAAGCAACTATCTATGTTAGGAATACCCAATAAGTTAGTTAAACTTATACAGATGACTATGAAGGGTTCCAAAGCTATGGTGAAAATAGATGGAGATATGACAGAGGCGTTTGATATTGAAAATGGAGTTAGACAAGGCGATGCCTTATCAACAACACATTTTAATCTAACTTTAGAAGCTGTCGTTAGAAAATTGGATATAAACGGCTGTATTAATACAAGATCTATGCCAATATGCGCATATGCGGATGATGTTGCCATAATAAGCCGCAACAAAAGGGTATTAACGACGTTCTACACTTTCGGCAAAGAATTAAGGATTTGCATGAAATTTTAGTATGTTATAGTTTACTTCAAAAAACTAAGACTTGATTTTTTAAAAATTGTTTTACCGTGCCGTTTAATTACTATTAAGGGTCAAAGTTAAGTTTTAACATGGGCTGTTATGGGAAATCTTAAAAAGTTAATAACTTTTGACCCAAATTTACGATTTTTTATTATTTGTGCTTAAATTAAAGGTTTTTTGGTAAGGAATAACATATTAAAAAATGAGGATTGTTTACCGTCCCATTTATTTTTATAAAGTATTCAATACTGAAACATATGATTTGAGTATTCTGCTATAAATGCATTGTTACCAACTTTCGCTTGCATATAAGTTTCCCCTCCTTTCCTCTGAGAGGCATACCCCGCAACGAAGGTGTAGAACGTCGTTAAGCGAAAAAGCTATAGAGCTGAAACAGGAAGCTGCTACGTTTGGTCTATACAGGGTGTTTCTAAATTCATGCGACAAACTTCAGGAGGTGATTGCTCGTATGAAATTAATATGGGTTCTTCCTATAACAAAATTTCCTCAGCCCAACCCTTAAGGGTGATATCACCCATAAAAGGTGGTAACTAAAATTGAGTTTTTATTTTTTTTTAAATTCCAGTAAAGCTAGAAACTTGAAATTCTGTAATTTTCGTGCACTCGCAAATGACTAACCACGTGTATTTTTTCAATATTCCTGTTACATTATACGGGGGTGAAATTAGCAACCCTTACTTTGTTTCATATCAAAACTTTTCTTTCGAGACGAAGTTGTATGAAATAAAATTTAACTTAAAATCCTTGTTTTATTTAAAACTTTTTTTTATTTTTAATTTTTTTTCCCAAAACCAATAGCTGCAGAGAAAAAAAATAAACATCATAATAGCTGCAGAGAAAAAAATAAACATCATAATTTATAATTTTTTTAATAAATTGAGTGGAAAACAGTAAAGATGTAAAATGTAATACGATTCATAATAAATGCTGGAAATGACCACCTCTAGCCAAAATACATGAACGTAGCCTACGTGTCATGGATTGCCGTACACGTTCAAACATTTGAGGTGTATTTCTTATGGTGTCACACGCTATTTGAATACGATTCTTCAAATCGTTGATATCAACTATGGGTGTCGTGTAGACTAATGATTTAAGGTAACCCCAAAATCAGAAATCACAAGGATTTAACTCTGGAGATCGATGAGTCCAATGTTGGGGCCCTCCTCGGCCAATCCAACGGTTGGGATATGTTACATCTAAATGTTGCCTAGCAGTCCGCAGAAGTGTACTGGAGCACCATCGTGCATGAACCACATGTTTTGTCTGATATTCAGTGCGATGTCTTCAAGTAGTTCAGGGAGATCATTTTGTAGAAAACTGGTGTAAGAAATTCCATTTAATGGCTGAGCCAGAAAATGTGGCCCAATTAAGTTATCCCCTACTATACCAATCCATACGTTCACTGAAAAAACATTTTGAAAATGGTGCTCTATAATCTCATGGGGATTCTCGTCTGCCCATACGTGATTATTGTGAAAATTTATGATAGCTACTCTTGAAAAATGTGCCTCGTCCGTAAACAATACATTATTTAAAAATTGAGGATTTTGTCGCATTTCGTGTGTTAACCATTCACAAAATCTAGCTCGTTGAGGAAAATCTCTAGGTAAAAGAGCTTGAACCCGTTGGATGTGGTAAGGATATAACTGCTGCTCTTTTAAAACTCGCCACACAGATGAATGGCTGATATTTAAGGTGTTGGCAATTATTCTAGTGCTTGTTTCCGGGTGTACATCAATTTCATCTAAAATTGCTTGTTCTACCATTACATTTCTAACTGTCCGGAAACGACCAGTACTGTTTGAATTTCTTTTTAACATTCCAGTTTCGGATAAGCGGTTGTGAATACGTGCAAATACGGAATGATGAGGCGTTATTCGTTGCGGATATTTTTCAGCATAAAGACGTCTAGCTTGTCGACAATTACCATTTGCCATACCATACACAAAATGCATGTCGGCCATTTCAGCGTTTGTATACATGTTATAAAATAAACAATACACAGATAATGCAAAAATAACAACCTACAAACTTACAAGTAAACTTCGATTGGTAACTACCAACAACAGTGTTTGACATCAGTCTACTAAAATTTGAATAAACATTAAGTAAACACGGTAAATGTCGAAGTGACAGCAGCCTACTATTCTAAAACTTTGTAATTAAAAACATTAAGGTAGAGGTGGTCATTTCCAGCATTTATTATGAATCGTATCACTTTTTACATCTTTACTGTTTTCCACTCAATTTATTAAAAAAATTATAAATTATGATGTTTATTTTTTTTCTCTGCAGCTATTGGTTTTGGGAAAAAATTTTAAGAATAAAAAAAAGTTTTAAATAAAACAAGGATTTTAAGTTAAATTTTATTTCATACAACTTCGTCTCGAAAAAAAGTTTTGATATGAAATAAAGTAAGGGTTGCTAATTTCACCCCCGTATAATGTAACAGGAATATTGAAAAAATACACGTGGTTAGTCCTTTGCGAGTGCACGAAAATTACAGAATTTCAAGTTTCTAGCTTTACTGAAATTAAAAAAAAAAATAAAAACTCAATTTTAGTTACCACCTTTTATGGGTGATATCACCCTTAAGGGTTGGGCTGAGGAGATTTTGTTATAGGAAGAACCCATATTAATTTCATACGAGCAATCACCTCCTGAAGTTTGTCGCATGAATTTAGAAACACCCTGTATATAAATGAAAGCAAAACAAAATATATGGAGTGCACAAAGTCGAATCAACATGAGAATCTGAAGGTAGACAACCATACCTACGAATATGCCTCCACTTTTCCCTACCTAGGCTCAATAATAAATGACAACAACAACATCAGTCAAGAAATACAAGCACGGATTCTAAGCGGTAATAAGTGCTTTTATGCATACAAAGACTTAATGAAGAGTAAATTACTGAACCGTGAGTCTAAGCTTAATATCTACAAAACGTTCGTGGAGAACTAAAATGAACCACGAACTGGATGAACTAATGCAGAGCGCAGATATTGTTAGATTTGTAAAGTCACAAAGACTAAACTGGCTCGGTCACCTAGAAAGAATGCCAGATAATCGAGCTGTAAAAGTAATCCAGAGATGGAAGCCCCCAAGGAAACAGAACAAGAGAAAGGCCCCGTAAAGATGGATAGACGACGCAGAGAGGGATCTTAAAACCATGAACATCAGGCAGTGGCGAAGGAAAGTATCCGTCAGGGCAGAATGGAAAAACATTGTTAAGCAGGCCAAGACTCACAAATGGTTGTAGCGCCATTAGAAGACGAAGAAGATTTGTAAATAATTAAATCATGAAATGGAAAATTTACCGTTCATATTTTCACGGGTGTCACTAGACATAGGAAAATCTGGGTTGAATAATCTAAAATGAATAGCAGTAAGTGTGATACAGATACACCAAAACGTTTAAATGTTTAATTAGCTTTTCAGGAATATTATAGAAATCTTAATTTTAAACACCAAAATGTGATGTTTATAACTAATTATGATACATTCTACAAGAAGAATGTAAATAAAATATTTTTCGTTTTCTCTGTGTAATATTCTTATACAAGTATCTGATATGCATTGTGAAGCGATACAGTGTATTGTACGCGTAACCTAATTTAATTTATTATTCGGCTTTGAATACTCCTGGTAAACTCTGAAACGACCAAGGAAAACCAAACTACCATTTTGAGGTTTTTTGGACTATTCTGGACAAAAAAGGTCTCTTATAATTTTTCTCTAATAGACTGGGAGATATTATACAGAAGTTCAGCCACGATTTTCTAAGTCCTGCCTTTTGCAATACTGGAAGGGTAGACGATGTACTTACAATCTGTGGAAACATCCACAAATTTCTTGTGACATTTTCCTGTAAAAATTAGATTTTCCCAAAAAATAAAAATAGGGTTTTGCGATGAATTTCTAAGTCCTGCCGTATCCGTAGATAGACAGGATACTATCGATTTTATGAAGAAAATTTTTTGGGCAGGAGGGTTGCAAACGGGGTAACGGAGTATATATGTATACAAACATGTAAGGAAAATAATGAAATTTTCATGATTTTCTAGGTCCTGCCAACTAAATATACTAAACATATTTATTTCATCAAAAAAAATATTGGCATGACGTCTCCTAATGTTTAAGTATACTTGTCCCTTGGAAAATTCTGCGGAAAATTTTCACCCTGATTCCGTGATTTTCTTAGTCCTGCCTTTAAAAAGTTATAATACGTAAATACAATCAATACCTTTTCGGTACTCGGCAGGAAGGTTAAACGGTTCTTGTAAGACGGCAGGAGTCCTAGATTTGTAAGAAAATTCGTGAAAAAGTCAATGATTTTCTAAGTCATGCCATTTTGCATATGTTTCAAGAATCTTAATATAAGTCTATTTACAAAGAGGCAGGATGGTTTTATGGATATTTTGTATACAGGGTGGGGCATTAGTGTGACAAAGTCCAATTACTCGTTTGTAGTAAGATATACGAAAAAAATTAATTAGGGAAAACATGGGCCACAGATAGGACTGTGATTTAACAGTATTTTCTAATATACAGGGCTGGGCTACCCGTTTTGACAGGGTGACACAAATTTATGTTTTTTTAAATGGAATACCCTGTATATTTTTACATTTTTGGATTCTACTCGATGTTCTCTTTAATAAAATATAGTGTTTTGAAATATTATACCAGGTAGTTTAAAATATAATTACGTTTTTTTGTTAATTTTGTAGGAACATTCACACCCTATACATATTGTTAGTGATTTGATATCCAAATTTCTATTAATTTATGTTTAAACGATTTTTAATATAGTCTACTATTTGTCAGTTATTAATAGTATACCAAAATGTTTAAGTTTAGTATACGGGGTTGGTTGAAACTCGGAATGAGTATTTTCTGAGTTTTCTTAAATGGGACACCCTGTATTTTAGTATTATAATAAAATGATATTTTGTGGTACCTTTTTATTTGTTAAGCTTTTTCTATACCATATTTATATACCAATTTCGGCAGTAAATTGATACAGACAGATTACTCAGGTGGTTTTTGGGGTTTCTGAACAAGAATGTCACATTAGAACAAATCTTTACCTAGTGCTCGGGGTGACTGATATGCACGCCATATTCTTAAATTTCGAGGCTTTCAGACATTAAAGTGATGCAAGTAGATTACTCGAGGAGTTTTGTGGTTGCTGAACATGAATACGCCATCAGAATCGACCTCCAAAAACCCTCTAAATTCGAGATCAGTCACCCTGGGCACCAGATGCTCCAAGGGTCGGTTGTAATGTCATATTCGTGTTCGGCCATCCCAAAAACTCTCGAATAATCTGTTTGCTTTAATTTATTGCCGATATCCCACGAAACTCCAGATGACGTGCCTTAGCAGCAACTCTGGGCACTAGGTGATTCGGAGGTCGGTTCTGCTTGCGTATTCGTAACTCCATAAACCTCCCAAATAACAAATAACCACTTAAATGCAATTTCCACCCATTTTTATACTGTACACCTTTTCCTGATGTTATCCTGAACACAATGCAAAAAGTTGCAAGTAGATAGGTGCTGTATTTAAAAATCGATTTATTCTGGTGTTGTTAGTGTTAGGACATTTTGCTATCAAATATAGGAAACAATATCAGGACAATATCTACAATCCTACAATATCATTAAAACCAGTTGAGTGCGGCAACTTAGCGCCTGTTACTCGTACATGCGTGTGTATTTTGTGTTCGAACAAGTAAGAAGGCGGAATAAAATTGCTATGCAACAAAAATATATTGATAACAATAAACAACGTTTCATGAATATAAAACGGGCAAAATAAATCTTAAAGTCCACCTACCAATGAAACGAGTGTGATTCATGCTCATAAAACATTTTTATTTTCGGAGAGTCGCATAAATGGCCGGACGTCTATTTGTTTAGCAATGTTTTATTTCCATGAAACGTGATTTACGTTTCATGTTTCTTTGATGTGCCAATAAGTTATGAGATAAAAAATATCCGTTGATCTACCCAAGACGGATGCCTATGACCAGTACTAGAAATTCACAATTGATAAAATCGATTCATCTCTGGAAGAGAAATAAACGTAGCAGTTTTCGTTATCCTCAATAGAATTTTTCTAAATTCTTTTAAACTCAAAAAACCAAAAAACGAAAAATTTTTCAAACCGATTTTTCTAGAGAACTGCGTAATCTTCTGAGTTAAAGCAAAAGTACCTTTTAGTACAAAACTATCCCAGAATTTAATAATCCAGTGTCAGAAATGCTTAAAAGTTAGACAGAAAAGTTATTCGATAAAATATCTGTTTCCGTAACCAAAACGGACCCCTATGACCGGTACTAAAAATTGACAATTGACATTTGACAATTGACCTCTGGAAGAACAATAAGTGTACCAGTTTTCGTTTTTCCAAATAAAAGCGTTCTGGAGCTATTTTAAAGAAACTAATTACAACACTTCGATATGCTTCTTCTAGACGAAGCATATCGAAGTAGAGGTCGTCCGTCAACCAGATGGTCTGATGACATCAAACGGATCGACAGAAACTTGATGCAGACAGCACAGGACAGAAATGTATGCAGAAGACTGAGGGAGACCTATATCCAGCAGTGGATAGATCCGGGTTGAATTATGACGATGATGAATTACAAGACGCCATCTTTAAAGAGCTCTAGCTTTCCACGGAAGCATTTTTGAACTAGGTGAATTGAGCTAAATTTTCTTAAAATTATCTGAGGAATCTCCGGTTTTCGTTTGTTATGAGAGTTTCTGGACACCCTGTATAATATAATGGGTAGGTAAATTCCCTACTATAACCAATAAATTGTAAACATTGTTTATTTACTTTTATTGCGTTTACTTAGATAAAAATTTGATCTAATCACTTAAAATAAAGATGTTACAGTTTGCTATTAGATTTGAAAAGTGTGTAAAACTTCCGAGATATTCAGGAAAATAATATTTAATAGTATTCGATTGTTTTAATGATATACAAATTAATTTTTTGTATTATTCATCTTTGCGGTTATCCTGCCAAATTTTAAACGGTTTTAGATTAGTGTTTTTTAAGCATACTCGACATGGCATGACTCAGAAAATTGTGGTAATATGAATATGTTTGTATAACACTCTGGAATAATTTTACAGACACACAATTTAATTTTTTTATACGAAACAACTATACAACCATCCTGCCTCTTTGAAAATAGATTTATATTAACCTTCTTGAAATATGTGCGAAATGGCATGACTTAGAAAATCGTGTAATTTTCCACGAATTTTCTTACACATTTTTTAACTATATATAGTAAAAAAGGTGTAACTAAACATCCTGCCATTTTGAATAATGTCTACTGAAATTATTTATTTTATAACGAAATTTATTTTATGACTTAGAAAATCACGGAACCAGAGTGAAAATTGTATACAGAATTTTCCAAGAAACAAGTGCAGTTAAACATTAGGTGACGTCATGCCAACTTTTTTTTTGGTCATTTTGAAATAAATATGATTAATTTGTTAAGTTGGCAGGACTTAGAAAATTATGAAAATTTCATTATTTTCATTACATATTTGTATATCTGTATACTCCCTTAGTCCTTTTGCAACCGTCCTGCCCAAAAAATTTTCTTCATAAAATAGATAGTATCCTGTTATTCTATGGATATGGCAGGACTTAAAAATTGGTCGCAACTCCCAATTTTTTTTTTTTCATGAAAAATCTAATTTTCACAGGAAACCAGTGGATTTTTCCACAAATTGTAAGTACCTTCTCTAACCTTCCAGTATTGCAAAGGGCAGGACTTAGAAAATCGTGGTTGAACTT
Source organism: Diabrotica virgifera virgifera (assembly GCF_917563875.1). Taxonomy (NCBI): domain Eukaryota; kingdom Metazoa; phylum Arthropoda; class Insecta; order Coleoptera; family Chrysomelidae; genus Diabrotica; species Diabrotica virgifera. The sequence continues at coordinate 63,321,770 of NC_065445.1, read as the reverse complement.
CTGTTAATATCTTCCGGTTAATAAAGTTGATAGTTTTCGAGGTAAAAGCATTTTAAAATTGAAAAGAAGAAAAATGGCGATTTTCAAGGCTTAATAACTCGGTTAAAAGTTATTACTATGAAAGTCAGAAAGTGACTAAATCAAAGTTTAAAACCCCCCCTACAAGATCTTGAAGAAATTTTTGTCATTATTTGATTACTAAGCTGTTATTTTTAAGTAAAAATAATGAGCGTCATGCACGTATTAGGCGGCCGTCAGATATGCCATTCAGGCAGTTCCATGGCGCATCTCACATTTACAGCCGCGTCCATATGATTTTACCGCTGATTATTAATAAATAAAAATAACAGCTTAGGGATCATGAAGGAGGGGCTTTAAATTTGATTTAGTCACTTTTTGACTTTCATAATAATAATCTTTAACCGAGTTATTAAGTCTTAAACTCTTAACTCGAACACGATCAACTTTAGAGAAAAATTACGAGACCTTTTCTGTTCGGAATGGGCCGAAAAATCTAAAATAAATTTTTCCGGGCCGAAAATATTGATTTATGCAATTTGATTTAAAAAAAATTGGACCACCTTTCGCGTGGGCGACTTCTTGAACCTTATTCTGGGGTGTCTCAAAAATGTGATTATGCAAAAAAATCATGGGAATATTTTCTCCAACGGTAATCTGTTGGTTAGTATCAACTTGTTTGGTCTGCTCCAAACGGAGCACGCATATTCAGCGTGAAAAACGCAGTGCCTGTGCCGTTGTTATTACGACGCCAGGACATGCACCCCATTTACTTCCCATTAGCTTTATGAGTATATTGTTTCTAGTTGTTACTTTCCCTATTTAGACCTGTTCTGTTCCTTTTGTTTTCGAAAACTTTGAAATTGGGAACAACCCGTACAATAAAAAGTACGACAGTTTGAAGGATATTTTTAGTATGTATTCTCGTATTTTTCTTTGTAGTTTCTCTGTTCTGGTCGTACTTGTATCAAAATTATTATGAAAATAGAATTACGAAGGAGGCATATAAAAGAAAAAGAACCAAAAAATTTATAAATTTAATATCATTGACGATACAATTACTGTGCAAATTAACAAAATAATTTTGTATTAAAATCTACATAAAATTAAAAATCTTTTGAGTATATCACAGCTAATTCTAAAATTTTATAAAGGAATTGCAACAGTGTCTTTTGATTTTACATATACGTCACATCGGGTACAGAATAATACCTGAAAAATTATAAGTTTCCTGATTTTGTGCTTAAATAACAAGATTGGTAGAGTATGTAGACCGGCAGAAAAAGTGTGTACGCAAATACAATATTCACATTCTAATGATATCATTTATACAGTTAGGAAATAATCATTACGCGGCCCATAATATCATTAGGAGTATTTTTTTATGGCAATTATAATTCATTTATTATAAACTGACTTCAATCATCATTCTGGACATCAATAACGAATGGAAGAACACTGCTTAACATAGCCGAACACGTCCAAAAGGTGATAAGAGGAAGGTTGCTAGACTGAGTGAGCTGAAATTATTTGGGGAGGAACTGAAAAGAACCGATGAGGTCAAGTATCTAGAGGTAACCCTGGATTCCAAACTCAGTTGGAGCACTCACATTAACAATATAACCAATAGGGCTAAGCGACTCTTCTGGAACTGAAAATGAGTTGTAGGTAAAACATGGGGGTTGAAACCAAAGGTATTCTGTTGGTTATACACATCAGTGATACGACTGACAGTTACTTATGCTTCAGTACTTTGGTTGAAAAAGACTGCTTTTCAATCTTGTGAGACCTCTCACCATCCTACAAAGACAAGCGTTTCTAAATATAACAGGAGTCTTAAAAAGTACAGGAACAGCTTCGTTAGAGGCTATCACAGGGATTTTTCCGCTGGAATTATGTAGGGTGAGGCAGATAAAGGGCCTATTAGAAATATATCGACATAAAGGCAACAGAATAATGAAAATTAGAATGAAGGGATTTTGAAGAGTGATCTATTTATTGAAAATATTTTCACCTATTTGCCACTTCCGGTTATACCGAAAGGTGCTTATAACTTCGTTTTTTTAAATGGGATTTTTTACACTTTTGGATTCTCCTCGACGTCATCTTTCTTAAAATATCTGGTTTTGTAATATTATACAGGGTAGTTTAAAAGATAATTACGTTTTTTTCTTAATTTCTTAGCAACATTCACACCCTGTAGAATTGTAGTAGTTTGACATCAAAAACTCTAATTATGTTCAAATAATTTTTAATATAGTCTACTATTGTTAAGAATTCTCAGTATAGCCATTTTTTAAATTTTAGTATACAGGGTTGGTCCAAACTCGAAATGAGTATTTTCTGAGCTTCCTCAAATGGAACACCCTGTATTGTATTGTAATGAAATGATATTTTATGGTACTTTTTTTTTCTTAAGCATTCCCTATACCTAAATGCTTTAATTTGTGCTTAATTGTTAATCGCACCAACAATCTTAACTACGTAGGTATTTTGATAGATTAACCATTATGGCTAATTTTAAGAATCAGTCTAGATTAATATGTATCTATTTCCGAAAATTGTTTGTGATTGAATATTTTCACAGCAAACCTACTAAAATTTCACGTATTTTTTGTTGCAATTAATATTTGGCTTGACTCACAAACTAAAGCAGTTAGGTATAGGGAATGCTTAAGAAATAAAAAAGTACCATAAAATATAATTTCCTTACAATACTAAAATATAGGGTGTTCCATTTAAGAACACTCAGAAAAGACTCATTCCGAGTTTCGACCAACCCTGTATAGTAAAATTAAAAAATTAGCTATACTAACAATTATTAACAATAGTAGACTATATTAAAAACCATTTGAACATAAATAGAGTTTTCGATGTCAAACTAATACACTTCTACGAGGTGTGAATGTTGCTACGAAATTAAGAAAATAAACATAATTATCTTTTAAATTACCCTGTATAATATTACAAAACCCCATATTTTAAGAAAGAAGGCATCGGGAAGAATCCAAAAATGTAAAAATATACAGGATGTCCTATATAAAAAAAACGAAGTTATAGGCAACTTCCGGTATGACCGGAAGTAGCAAATAGATGAAAATATTATTTTCATTGAATAGATCACTCTTCAAAACCCCTTTATTCCAATTTTCATGATTCTGTTGCCTTCAGTTCTAGAGATATTTCTAATAGGACTTTTATCTGCCTCACTCTGTATATTTCTTCGGTAGCCTTTATGACCATCCTGACACCAGAACTAATCTTCACTGAGAAGATTAACACAATTATACCATCTAGCTAGAGCCTAGAGAACAAAAAGCTACAAAACAAAAATCTTATAGCCTAGGTCAATATACAACTGTGTTCCAGGGTGAAGGTTTTGCTTTGGTGGCCTGCATTTATGAAATCATGGATGGAGACCCCCAAATCAAAGAGAATCAACATTAACACAGATAGCCAAGCGGCCATTCTGGCAGTACAGAACCCACTCGCCAAATCAAAAGTGTTGATTAACTGCAAAGATCTCCTCAACAGCCTGGCAATAAAGTGTCTTCAATATGGGTGCCGGATCATGAAAGGATACATGGAAATGAACGAGCAGATCTGTTGGCAAAACAAGGCACGAGAGAAACCTTTGTAGGCCCGAACCATCCTTTGGCATTATTAAAGATGCTACGAAAAACGAGGTTCAGAAATGGCTGATAAGGAATCATCAAAAGAAATGTAGAGCCACTCAAGGGCAACTCCAGACTAAAAAATATTATTAAGAATATTGTTCAAAAACTCTCGAACAATTTGATGAACCCCAATAAACGAGAGATCAAAACGGTCACTGAAATGGTGACTGGGCATTGCCGTTTAAGAAACTACCTATACAAACTAGGTAAGGTAAATGAACCATGGTGCAGAAAGTGCGAAATGGAAGAAGATACTTTCATAAACATTCTATGCCATTGTAATGTGCTAAGTGATGTGAGGAAGGTATTCACTGGTGAACCGAGGTTTGAACCAGAAGAGTTCTTAAAACTTCTTCTTCTTGTGCTACTCCTATCGGAGATTTGAAATCATCAAGGCTATCCTGATCTTGTTTACAGCTGACCTAAAAAGTTCATTAGTGGTGCAGCCAAACCACTCTCTCAAATTCAGAAACCATGACATTCTTCTACGGCCTGGATTTCGTAAACTACCAATTAGAAAACTTTTGGCCTTCGCTTTGGCCACAGGACCTACTAGTGTTTAAGGTAAAAAACAAGGTAGGGTATGAGCCCTTTTCTATACACCGGAGGAAAAAAACCAGCCAAAGTAATGGAGAAAAGATGAGACCAATCGAAGAAGGTTAGGTTAGTTAAGAAGGTTAATCCACAAGTTAAGAGACTGGTTTGTTAGATGCTAAAGATATTCACATTAGTTACCTGAGAAACGATACAGCACTACTAGACGGAGAGGCAGCGCCGAAAAATCTCTCTGAATTTGCTAAAGCTAGTTTTTCACAGTTGATTACTGTGATTGTGTAGAGAAACATACTGCGGTGGGTCAAGCGAAACGTAGAACAGGTGGTACTGACAGCTTGTCAAAGTTGCTTACCTGCGGAGGTAATTAAATCCATTTACTAAGGCTGAAAATCAGTACACACATTCTAAATTGAATATAAATAAAAGTTTTTATAGTCGGTCAGCTGTATGACGGGACAGAGCCGGTCGCTCGGCCCCAATGAATGTACAGGGTTATTCACTATATTTTGACCCCCTTGTAAACTGTTTTATTTACAGAATTAGAAAAAAATGTAAAATACAAAAGTTATTCGATTTTTTAATTATGATTTTTTGACATATATATCCTACTAGTGACGTCATCCATCTGGGCGTGATGACGAAATCGATTACATATTTTTTTTAAATGAGAATAGGGGTCGTGTGCTAGCTCATTTGAAATGTTATTCAATTCTCTATGCAGTAATATAAACATTAAGATCATTATTTATACAGGGTGTTCAAAAATTTTTTTTAATTATTAATTAAACAAATAATTTAATTTAAAAAAATTTTTTGGGACACCCCTAATATTTTTCTAATTCTGTAAATAAAGCAGTTTAGAGGGTGGTCAAAATATATTGAATAACCCTGTACATTCATTGGGGCCGACCGACCGGCTCTGTCCCGTCATACAGCTGAGTGTGTACTGATTTTCAGCCTTAGTAAATGGATTTAATTACCTCCGCAGGTAAGCAACTTTAACAAAGTGTCAGTACCACCTGTTCTACGTTTCGCTTAACCGACCGCAGTATGCTTCTCTACACAATCACAGTAATCAACTGTGAAATAACTAGCTTTAGTAAATTCAGAGAAATTTTTCAGCGCTGCCTCTTGGACTATAATTGGGATGTAATATGCAGCTCAATTTGACCGTTTCGATGCCCTTCTGAGGAAGAACCTACTTACCAGTATTCACCAGAGTTAGTCTCCTGTTCCTAAACGTATGGTTCGGAGGATGTCCTTCTTCAACGAACAATAGGGGGCCATAGTCGAAACTTCATTTTATTTTGAGGAGCTTGAGCAAAATTAGTTTCCGAAAGAGATCAACAAGGTGGAAAAGCGTCTAAGTCATAGACATATATATTAACATAGACTGAGCAGTCTGTAGAGCTAAGTGACGACACCATCTTTCTTTTCGTTTTTCGTTGTGTCTCTGTCTTACATCAAGTAATTATAGCAGCATCTCTTTTTGGTGGGAGAGATAGTGAGGAGTCTCAATGCACTAGAGAGAGACAGATCGAACAAACAGAAGAGTATGTTGAAGAATATATAAGTGACAAAAGGCAGGTAACAAATCAAAGAAACAAAGTTTAAACGTAAATTATCTTGCCTTAATTTATCGATTTGTCTGTGGCATTCTATGTAGTGCATATTATTGTAAAAACTAATATTGATAAATCTACTAACGCTTTATTGTCTTCTGAATTCAAATAATAATTTTGACCAATGACCAAGGAATGTATATTTTAATATTTAAACATACTATCAGTATCGCTATCAGTTATTGGTAAGATAAGTTTACAAGACAAGTTTACATGTCAACATATAAGAAATACGTTTGGTATATCGTAAACGTTTTTGCTTCATAATTGATTTTTATTATAATATAATTCTTCAATTCACATCGCTCGAATTTTCAGAGGGTGGGTCAACAACAATAAGATGAATGTTTAACTGTATCCATATGGACATCACCCATATTTTCAGTTATGATCTCATGGTCAATTTATAATACATGAATTATACAACAGCTTTCTGCTTAATATCGACGATTATACAGCATAAATTGTCTCGGTTTCGTTCGTATACACATTTTTCTCTTAGTTTTCTTTTCAATATATATTAAAAAAATCAAAAATATAACAATAAAGATAAAAAGAATTCAAAATTAAAAATAAATAAAATTGATCTTGTATATAAATAACACTTACAATTATAATTTTAAATACAAATCTAAGTTTAACTTAGCTTATTTCATATAATTTTTATTCTGCTCTTGAAAATCTGCAGTGTTTGTTGTAACATATGTCACAAAATATATGTTAAATATTTTATGGTAAGTACAATATCATTCATTTTCACCAACTATCCAACATTATTGTTTTAGTCCTGTCAAAAATCTACTTTTTCTGAATTAACCCTGTCATGGACACGTCGCCGAATAGTTTTTGCCATTGTGGGTTCAGACTGCTAGAGTCGGTGTTGTTTAATTCGCTACTACAAATTGTAGAATAATGAAAGACGTGACTAGATATTTCCGACTTTTTGGAATATCCTCCTAATTTTACAGATTTGGCTCCATCGGACTTCCATCCATTGTCAAAACAGAAGACTCCTTGTTGATCGGCACTTTTACGCCAAGGACGTCCAAAAACAGCAATAACACCAGAAATCGTAGCGAAAATACAGGATATGGAATTGAAAAATCGTCGAGTGACTGAAAGAGATTTAGTAGAAGCCCTAGGCATCTCATTGGGCAATGTAAGCAATATTTTGACTGAAGTATTGTGTTTCAGAAAGCTGTGTTTACAATCAGTGCGGCATTCGTTAACAAAGGAACAAAAACACATTCGGAATGCGACTTTTCCGCAACGTTTAGAGCGTTTTCGAAAGGATAAAGTATATTTTGTGCATCGATTCATTACTATGGATGAGACTTGGGCCTATCACCATGATCCTGAATCAAAACAAGAGGCTAAAGATTGGTGTTAACCTGTTTCTTCGGCTTCGAAACGAGTTCGTGTCCACAAATCGGCCAAGAAGTTGTAGAATCAATTTTTTTGGATGTGAGCGGAATTTTGTGTGTGGATCAGTGGCGGCTAGTCAGGGTCGGCAGTGCCGACCCACACATTTATGGACACATTATAGATTTTTTTAAGTTGATGATATTCGTTTCTGTGAAATAAAAAGATATCTGTGAGATAATACAGACTAAATTTTATTCATTGCTTTTAAAAGAATTCGATTGATCCGATACGTTAAGTGTGATCCCTGTGCGCTGTGATTGCGATAGTCCCGCTTCGGCAAGCCGTCCCCAGATTCACGATTTGCTTGTAATAAGAAGCTATGGAATATTAGCTGATAGGCAATCAATTATACTTTCCCCGTATTCATTTGAATGACAAGTCCAGCAGATACCAATCTGCCGATCGGTGATTTGCAAACGGCAGCAAGGCACGTACCTAGCCACGTACCTTGCTAGCGCGCCCGGGATGAAACTATGAAATAAGTAGTTTTACGTCGTTTAATTATTGACATTGTAATTTTTTAAGTTGCCAGGAATTTTATAATATAGTACATATTATACAGGAAGTTAATTATAGAGAACAAATAAAATTGTTTAACAGATACGATCTGGAATTTTCTAATTTACTTTCTGTCTCGAAGAGATTTAGCGGCGTACCTAAAACAGCACAGAATAAAATAATCAATTAGTAGTTACATTTTGATCCTTTTCGGTAGAAGTAGACGAAACTACTGATAGAGGTAACATGTAATTCACAATTATCAATTGGTCTTCGATACGCGTTACGTCTAATATTTATGAGAGGTTTTTAGGTTTTCAGACGTGAGTAGAAGCCATAAGACAGAATATATTTTTGGTGTTTTAAAGGACAGATTAAAAATTTTTGATATCAAAAATAAATTGGTAAGGCAAACTTATGACGGCGCTGCCTTGATGTCCGGTGAATTGTATGGTCTCCAGGCAAAAGTTAAAACTAATACACCCCCGCTTTATTTACTCACTGTCATAAGTCATTTACCTCTTTGACGATTCAAAATTTAAAAGTTACGCCAAAGAATTTTCAAAATATCTATTAGACAAGTTCATTAAAAATTATCCATCATTCTTTAATCAAATAAAATAAGAAAATGAAATTTTATATGTGGATTCAAATATTTTCGGAAGTTACAAAATATACAGTCGGAAAAATGAAAGAATACCCATGAATATTTTTCTATAACAAACGTTTGTTATTTATAGAAAAAGACAGCAACTACAAAATAAGTGATTGATGTGATCGTTCATGGGTATTCTTTCATTTTTCCGACTGTATATAATTTTATATACTGCAATTCATTAGGTACAACAAACTGTTCCCCAAATTAATAAATTATTGTTCTCAAATGTAGGCAAATTCTGCCTCAAATGAACGGGATTTCTCTTGTCTCAAAAGAGTAAAAACGTATTGTCGAAACACCATGTAACAAGAGAGAATGTCAAGCTTGTCTCAAATGTCAATAGAAAAAACTTTTAAAATCTCTCCAAAACAATAATAAATTTTACAATGACGTTATAACCCATTTTGCTACTTCGAAACAACATAGACTAGAGTTAATTTATAAACAGGTTTAGGTTCTAAATTTATAGGAAAAAAACAAAAAAAAAATAAAAATAAACAAAAACCAAAAATCTCCTATGAAATTGAAGCCTTTTAATTAGATGACATACCTATCTGAGGAGATTAAACCTTGCCGACCCTGTCCCTAAAGCCACGAGCCGCCACTGGTGTGGATTACTTGCAAACTGGTTATAAAAAAATCTGGATATTATTGCAACCTTTTAGACCAGCTGAAGGAAAAAATTTGTGAAAAAAAACCCGGTTTACAGAAGGAAAAAAATCTTTTTTCATCAGGACAATGCACCGTGCCATATGAGCATTTTGACAATGGATAAAACCCATAAAATGAAGTTCGACTTGTTGGAGCATCCATAGTGTTCATCAGATTTGATCTCTAGCATCTTCCGCTTCATTACCTAAAAAATTCATGCGTGAAAAGCGTTTTTCATCAAATGATGAGGTCATAACAGCTGTGGAAGCTTATTTTGCAGCCCTTTGAGATTTTCACTTTAGGGATGGATTTATAAATTGGAATCTCGTTATAACAAGTGTATTCATGTCCAGGAAGACTATACTTAATAATAAAGTGTATTTCAAGTCATAAAATTGTGTTTTTCCTAGCGAACCGCAAAACTTATTGAACAGCCTAGTATTGTTTGAAAAACATAATAAACTATTTCAACCTCTGACAATAACTGTTTGTTTTCTAAACGTACGTCTTTCCCGCAACATAAAATTAAATAAACTTTATAGACCAGGACGCATCCGTAAAAATATTACTACATTTGGATGTTGAGAGGTGTCATATTTTTTGCAGAAATTGCTTGAAAATAACTCATATAGTAATATTTGAGTTATCTTCCCGCTCAAAAAGGTCCGGAACATTGTTTAAATAATCAAAATGTCAAAAAACGAAGGGAAAATTCGATTTTTTTCTTCGATTTTTGATTATAACTTTAAAAGTATTCATTTCCGAGAAAAGTTGCACTGAGATAAAAGTTGCGTAATTAAATTTCCTACAATATAGAATTAGTTAATAATTTTAGAAATTATCACCCCTGTTGCAAAATAGCAATAATTGCGAAAAAACCATAAAAAAAACAAGTATTCGCATTTTACGTTTTTCAACCATTTATGTTACACTTAGGACCTTCATATTTAACTCAGAAAAACTTTATGATATAAGAAAACAACACTTATTATATCGGTTTTCATTATATTGGTTTAATAGATTTTGCACTCCAGCTTTTGCAAAAAAATGCATTTTTTCAAAATGTTGCAGGACTAAAAATAAAGCATACAGCAAGTTGAATTATTTTTTACATAGAGAAGAATACTATACATTTAATTTGCAATTTGCAAAATTAAAATCGGTTAACTACCACGACGTGTCAGGAATTTTTTTAAATAAACATTAGTTTTTGGTGCTACGCGCAGGATAGCGGATACGTTTGCTCTGTTTGGGCATTCCAATGACCTTTGATAATGATTGATAAATTTTAATTTTTAATGCATTTCGATATAAATAAATAAATTTGTTTATTGCAAAATAAAAACGTATACATCTGTCCTTTGAAATAACACTTTTTTTAGCAAAAACTTTCTTTGTTCATATATTTTAACTTAGAGAATAAAAGTTTATTATTTTTAAACATATGCAATTGTTTAAATAATATTTCACAAATAATAATCAAATTAGTTTGATTTTTGTGGAATTAAAATATTAAAATACAACAAAATATAGAGTAAAAAAATAATATATTAGATAAAGATTATAAAAAATTTTGGTGGAAATCAACTTGTGTGAAACCAACACCGCAGTCCTGCGCGTAGCACCAAAAATTAATGTTTATTTAAAAAAATTCCTGACGCCGTGGTAGTTAACCGATTTTAATTTTGCAAATTGCAAATGAAAGGTATAGTATTCTTCTATATGAAAAAAAAATCAACTTGCTATCTGCTTTATTTTCAGTCCTGCAACATTTTGAAAAAATGAATTTTTTTTTGCGAAAGCTGGATTGCAAAATTTATTGTGCAAAATTTGTTAAACCATCTTAATGAAATTTACAGTATTGTTTTATTATATCATAAAGTTTTTCTGGGTAGAATATGAAGGTCCTAAGTGTAACATAAATGGTGGAAAAACGTAAAATGCAAATACTTGTTTTTTATCTTTTTTCGCAATTATGGCTATTTTGCAATAAGGGTGACAATTTTTAAAATTTTTAACCAATCCTATATTGTTGAAAATTTAATTACGCAACTTTTATGTCAGTACAACTTTTCTCAGAAGTGAACACTTTTAAAGTTATAATCAAAAACGAAGAAAAAAATCGAATTTTTCCTTCATTTTTTGACATTTTGATTATTTAAACAATGTTCCGGACCTTTTTGAGTGGGAGGATAACTCAATTATTATTATATGAGTTAATTTCAAGCAATTTCTGCAAAAAGTATGAGTCACCTCTCAACGTCCATCTCAAAACAGATGCGCCCTGGACTATTAGGCAACTTGTATACTTCTAGATGTCTTGTCACTATTTTGCAAATAAGTTACTGAACTAAATACATACACCAGCGAAAATGAAAATAAGCCAAGCCAAAAATAGATTTAAATTTGATTAAAATATGTTTTAAATCAATGGCTCGTTCACAATATCACTTTCAATCGAACTTTGTCCACTGGCTCTTCACATTGACTTTACTACTGTTACCAAAGGGATCGAAATTGTTCTGGTTCTGCACGTTGTTGGAGAAATTAAAGTTTAAGCCGTATTCCTGCAGTAAATCCTGGTCGTTCTGCGTCTCCCTGGGCACTTGTTGCTGTTGTTGGAAACTAGAGTTCGACACGCCACCGTTTTGTTTAATACTGCTGTTTTCGTACGTATACAGAGGGTTTGATATTGTTAGTGGAAGTTTGTTTTTATTTCCGGAAAGCGTCGGTGTGGACTTCGATGCGAGAGGATCGAAATCGTCGATATCTGATGTAGAGTCCAGTCTGATCAAGTCTTCAGTCTCTTGGTTCTGCTAAAACAAAACGCTTTTAGTGTTAAATAGTAAGTTTAAGGAAATCATTAAAAACAAAAGTATGGATAGATGATTATTTTAGGTACATTATTTATTCAAACCTTTATGCTATTACAACTCCTATTAGACCAGGGCCCATCTGTTTTGAGGTGGATGTGAGAGGTGGCATTCGGATTTTTGCAGATAAAGTTAGGTGACAACTTCAATAATTATAATTGACTTATGCTCCTTCTCAAATATGCCCGGAACATTAATAAAAAAAATAAAATATTTAAAAATTTCGAAAGATATCGACTTTTTTTTCTACTTTCATTGCTTATAACTTTAAAACTAATCATTTTGGAACAAAGTCGTACGGAAAGAAAATAAAGATAATTGAATTTTGTATAATATACGACTGGTTTAAAATGTATTAAATTATTACCTTTCTGCAAAATAGTAATAAATAGAAAATAATGGAACAAAAAAGACTGTTTTTATTCAATGTTTTTCAACCACTTTATTTGCACTTAGAACCTTCATAATTTGCTTAGAAAATTCTTACAGCATACTTCAACCGTCCGCCAAATTTCATTAAAATCGACCTGATAGTTTTTGCATAATAAATTTTCAATATAAATTTTTTTAAAAAGTTCAAATTATTTAAAAACTGTCTGAACAAAAAGTAGACCATTTAGAAGTTTGCTAATTTTTGAACATATAAAGAGGTTCTCTACCTATCTAATACACTTTACAGAATTAGAATTGGATTATTTAAGCGGCCTCAGCACTGTTTTAAACTTATAAACAATGTTTTGGCTTATAAACAAATACAGTGAGGACTTTTGAGTTAGAATAAATTTATTTTCTTGAGAATGGGCGACTCTGGAGATAAATTCCGAAACAAATCGATTTTTATTTTTAAATTATAATTTTTTGGCATAAATATCATACTAGTGACGTCATCCATCTGGGTGTGATGACGTAATCTAAATACTGGAATTAATTTAATTAAAGAAATTTTTTTCAATACAAACCCTGTATAAATAATTATGTTAATGATAAAAAAGATCAAGGCAGGTCTAACAAAGACAATAATTATTATGTTAATGTTTATGGCACCTATACTCATTTAAAAAAATCATCGATTGCGTCATCACGCCCAGATGGATGACGTCACTAGTACATAGGCGTAACCAGGATGATCCTAAGGGGGGGTTACAACTACCTAAAAGGGGGGGGTTACAACTACTGGAAGGTCTCTGAGGGCTATGGTGTTAAGCGTATAGAGCTCAAAGTACATCCCAATGGGGGGGGGGGGTTACAACCCCCAAAACCCCCCCTGGTTACGCCTATGCACTAGTATGATATATATACCAAAAAATTAAAATTTAAAAATAAAAATCGACCTGTTTCGGGATTTATCTCCAGAGACGCCTATTCTCGAAAAAATAAATTTATGCCAACTCAAACGTCCTCACTGTATTTGTTTATAAGCCAAAAAATTGATTATAACTTTAAAATGGTGCTGTTGCCGCTTAAATAATCCGATTTTAATTCTCTAAAGTGTATTAGATAGGTAAAGAACCTCTTTATATGTAAAAAATTAGCAAACTTGTAAATGGTCTACTCTTTTTTCAGAAAGTTTTTAAAAAATTTGAACTTAAAAAAAAATTAGATTGCAAAATTATTCTGCAAAATCTGTCAGGTCGATTTTAATGAAATTTGGTGAACGATTTAAGTATGTTGTAAGAATTTTCTAAGCGAATTACGAAAGTTCTAAGTGCAACCAAAGTGGCTGAAAAAACATTGTATAAAAACAAGGCCTATTTTGCCCCCTTATTTTGTATTTATTGCTATTTTGCAGAAAGGGTAATAATTTAAGACATTTTTAACCAGTCGTTTATCATACAAAATTCAATTATCTTTATTTTATTTCCATATGACTTTGTTCCAAAATGAATCGTTTTAAAGTTATAAGCAAAGAAAGTAGAAAAAAATCGATGTTTTTTTGAAAATTTTAAATATTTTCATTTTTTTAATTAATGTTCCGGGCATATTTGAGAAGGATAGTCATAAAAGATAATAAAAGTCAATTATTATTGTTGAAGTTGTCACCTAACTTTATCTGCAAAAATCCGAATGCCATCTCGCACATCCAAAAATAAACGTTTCTTCACAGATCCGCCCTGGTCTATACAGGGTGTCCCAGACTAATTTAGCCACGCTATATCTCTTAAACGAATCAAGATTTTCGAATGGGACAAAAGTGGTCTATTCTACTTGTAATAAACTTTAATATGGCGTAGAAAAAATCATCCCCTATATATTCATCCCTTAGTTACAACTCCTAACTTTAATTTTTTTGATAGCACCCTGTATATTTTTTTATAGTTTTGGATGCGGTCTTCTATCGTCTATTCAACACATTTTTTGAAAATAAAATCGGTTCGTAAATAACCAAGAAAATATCAGTTTAGTTTTGTTAATTATGTGTCCCAGACTAATTTATCCAGGCTATATTTCTTAAACGAATAGAGCTTTTCGAATGGGACAAAAACTAATCTATTACATTTGTAATACACTTTAATATGGCGTAGAAAAAAATTATCCCCTAAATATTCATCCCTTAGTTACAACCCCTAACTTTATTTTTTTTTTAAATAGCACCCTGTAAGTTAGGGATGAATATTTAGGGGATGAATTTTTTCTACGCCATATAAAAGTATATTACAAATGGAATAGATTAGTTTTTGTCCCATTCGAAAATCTCTATTCGTTTTAGAAATATAGCCTGGATAAATTAGTCTGGGACACACAATTAACAAAAATAAACTGATAGTTTCTTGGTTATTTACGAACCGATTTTATTTTCAAAAAATGTGTTGAATAGACGATAAAAGACCACATCCAAAACTATAAAAAAATATACAGGGTGCTATTAAAAAAACTAAAGTTAGGGGTTGTAACTAAGGGATGAGTATTTAGGGGATGATTTTTTTGTACGCCATATTAAAGTGTATTACAAGTAGAATATACCACTTTTTGTCCTATTCGAATATCTCTATTCGTTTAAGAGATATAGCATGGCTAAATTAGTCTGGGACACCCTGTATTTCTAAGTATTCGTAGTTTACACCATACTCTATGATATGTAGTTCATGTTAGTTCATAAGACAAGACCGTAAAATTAATACAGTATCCACTCCCTTACATTGTGTATATCTTCTTGCTTCTGCTAAATAGAGAGTGTGAACTATCAGGTCATATGAACTGTACTACTAGGTGATGAAATGAAGCGGTAAAAAGTCCAAAACCTACTAATTTTTTTGCAGTTGGATGGATCTCAATAAAATTTGTATTACTGAACAAGGAAAATGTATTTTCCAAAGTGCATTACAAAGTGGCAAAAAATAATAAATTTGTAATTCGGGAGTAATTGACGGAAATGAGTTCAATGTTACTACTATGAGAGTTTTGGGGTCGCTGAATACGAATATATTGACGGCGATAGTCTCCGAGGCAGCTAGGGAAACAAGATGGGTCTCGTCCGAATTTTTATCGAAATTCGATATATCATTGCATTACTCATTATTCGAGGGGGATAGGGAACGATAGGGGGCGATAGGGAACTTGCATAAATATTAAAATAATATTAAAAAACATAAGGTAACATGATCTTAAAACGCTTGCATGTAAAAAAACAAATATTTTTAACCCATATGCTTATTACGAGACTTTGAAAATGCTATAAAATTCAAATTTCTTAGGAGGCGCTTAAACGTCCTTCTATTGGTCCAACGTCACGGACCACAACCGGGCTATGAGTCGAGCCCGGTTAAAAACGTGATTAGAGTATGTATTACGGGAATTGTTTATAACATTTTAATCGTATTTAATTGGAAATTACCAGATGTTATTTGTGTTCTTGCATAGTTCTACAATCGGTTTATTTAGTTTCAAAGTGAAATTTATAAATCTTTAGAAATTGTTACCTTCTAAAGTGCTTAAAACGCATTAGTAGATACTACTACTCACGAGGTTTTTCAAAAGAAAGCGATTAGGCTAATCTAGGGATTGTATAGTACATTTTAATCGTCTTTAATTAAAATGCTAATAAGTTTAATTTAACTGGACCAACTTGGGGATTGAAAATACAAGATCTTAAATATTTACTAATTAATGGAACAGATTTTGCAAATATTCTCGAAGCATTGCTTTCGCTTATGCCGAAATCATCTCCAATCTCCAAGAGACATAAATGTGTGTCCTGTTCTTCTTTAGAGTTAAAAATAGATGCAGTGTTTGTGTTTTACAATATATTTCCATTAATTGAAACGTATACAATCTAGGTCTGTATTGTAACTTCATCACTGTACACTTCAGAGACAACATTTTAAATTGTCTTGCTTCCTCTTCTTTCGCATCTTCACCACAAGATAAAGAATCACTTTCATTGTGCCAATAGTCATCACTACCACTATATTCACTATTATCTTCAAATACAGAACGTCCTGATTCACTTTTTGTATCTTCAAATAATGTTTGCAAGTCTTTTATAGGTGAAGTTCCTGCATCCTTATTATGTATTTTCAATGGCGACAACCCGACTGTAACGCTCCTTTGAAATTTACACTGAATACCTTTACTTTTTATTTTAATGTGAGTCTGTGTTGATGCATTATTCAGTTTTTCAGGTAAATCTGGTTGGTTTAATTCAGGTCCTGGTTGAACTAAGTTTGTGAAACTAGGATCACACTATCTCTTATCATCATTGTCCTCTAGAACAGACTTAGATGTAGAAGCGGCATCTTCAAGAAGCTGTCGTTTAACCCTTTTAAGGGTTGCTTCCCTCATGGGCTCAGAAAAAGTTCGTTTTCTGTCTGGTTAACAATCAAATATGTGCAGGACAACACCTGACTTAATAATTTTGGGACCACCCATAATCTTGAATTTATATAGTTATCCATGTCTTGTTCCAACTGCAACAAATAAACAAGTTTAAGTAGGCACATTTCTTGAAACGTCAACTACCTAATATTTTTTCTTGAAATAGAGTCTTATTAGTATTAGGTACCTAATTAGATAAATACTCACATCGAAATGATCCTCACATACATAAAGACCTTTGCTACTGTGTTAAATAAATATCCTTTTTATCTCGCCTGCATGGCTTTAGCCATTTCAATCGACGTTTTTGGTTCTACTGGTAGAGTAAAAAAATATTTGTTGGATGTTCTGACAGTTGTGCTTTGGCATTCCGGAACTATATAGTACTTATATTGCGCAGATTTGTTTTCCATTTTGATTAGAAGTATATTATACACTAAATACAATAATATAAACACCGAGCAATCAAGACAGTGGTTGGTGACGTCAGACCCCAGCTAGCGCTTTTGAAGTTGTTGGAAACGGAAATTTTGGGCGCGGAACTCTTATCAGTTGTTGTACGTACACTATTCATTGTTAAGACGTAATATTTTGAATATAACATTTTTAAACATTAATTAACAATTTTATGCAAAAATATTTTTATGTGCAAGTTCTTTATTGGACATTTGGTGTCCAGGACGAGCCACGTCTTCGATACAAAATCAGTGCAAACTCGTTATTCGGAGGTTTTTGGGATCGCTAAACACGAATATCATGTTAGCGCAGGTCTCTGAGGTACATGGTGCACAGGATGTGTCTGATATTCTGGAGTTTTATGAGTTTTAAAAATTCGATACAAAACCAGTGGAAATTCATTACACGAGATTTTTTGGGGTTGCTGATCATGAATATAATGACGGTTATGGTCTTCTAGGCACCCGATACGCAGGAAGGGCCTCATCTCCTAGAGTTTTGTAAAAATTCGATAGAAAATCAATTCAAACGTTACTCCTAGGTTTTTGAGATCGCTGCCCATATCGTGCCCAGGATATGCTTCATCACTTGGAGTATTGTTAAAATTTGATAAAAAATCAGCGTCAAATCGTTCCTCGGGGGTTATTGAGGTCGCTAAATACGAATATAATGTAGACAATGGTCTCCGAGGCACTTGGTGCCCAGGATGGTTCGTCCTTGGCATCAGATGCCCCGAAGACTATCGCCGACATATTTGTGTTCAGTGTTCAGCGTTCCCAAAACCCCTCGAGTACCAAATTTTTACTAATTTTGTATCGAGTTTTAACAAAACTCTAGGCGCGGGGATCAAAACTAAACATTATTTTCCGTTTAATTTGGGAGGGGATAAAATGTGGAGGCTTTTATTGTCCTACCGTCTAGCTAGGCCCTTCTACAATAGCATCTGTCCAAACTTATTGAATAATGTTAGCTCGCTTCCAAAACTTATCAGTCTTCGCTGGAATGTAATATTCAAAAAGTTATAAAGGATATTTCAATGAAATGTATGAACTACATGATCACAAAATATGCTAAGAATGCTATAAATGGAGCTAAAGTTTATAAGCAAATGATTTCAGAAAAGTAATTTTTGCTTTGCCACAATTCTTACAGAAGTTGCATATCTATTTCGTAACATTTTTGTATTGTTTTAAACAATATTGTTGTTTGTTGTTTATTTATTAAAAATAATAAATAATAATTTATATCTGAAGACTTTTCGTGGAACTACTTTCTGGTAACAACCTTAATCTTTGACTTTTACAATTTATAAGGCAAGAGACGACGAATAAAGAAGGCGAAAGGGACTCTACAATATACAGTCACATTCCGCCTCATTTGTCTAGGAAAGAGTCCGAAAGATAGTTCTTAGTGTTCACAATCTGAGCAAAGATAAAAGTGAAAGACAGTTTATGTTTCCTTTCGATTCAGAGGTGGTTCACCATCCCCAGACAGCTGTTTCTGTCTCTAGACGTCTTCAGTGGGGCTACATGAACACCTGTGAATCTACAAGGAACCAAACTGCGCATTTAAGCAGAACTATAAAAATAATTTTGTAATCCACCTTTAGGACGCTGTAGCGACATTTCTTAAAGAAAAGATGTCCAGATGCAAAATTTATTTAAAATAATAAATAATAATTTATATCTGAAGACTTTTTGTGGGACTACTTTCTGGTAACATCCTGTAAACATAAACTGTCTTTCACTTAATATTCTTGTTTATGATTGAATACGAATTATATTGATTGTAGTCTGGGCAGATTATCGGAGAATAGTCCATTTTTGGGAAAAGTTATTTACCAGCAATTTTATTGCTGGAATCGAATCTTATGACTGTATATATTAATAATAATATTATTATATTGCAATAATGTCACTTTGCGCTTGTAATACATACAACATTTTCTCTACAATCACCTAATTAAAGGAAACTATTTTTAAATCATTAACTTTATTGTAATTATTTCATATCTGTCATTATAATGTCATAACATTAACTTTTATATCTTTCAGTTTGAATGTTTAATGTGTTTGTATTGTATGGTTGTACGGTTGCTATATATTATATGTAGGTATGCAAAGTCCGCAGATAGTGTGCTACTTTTTTTATAAACAAAATGGCGCCCGAAAATCGTGTTTTTTTCAATTTTTGCTCTATAACTCCAAAGATTTTAACTTTACACCAAAAACACCCAAATAAAAAGTCACCGTAATTAAATTCTCCATAGAGAAGTGTTTTTCCCGATTTACTTAGACGAACATTGTCCCCGGAAATACGGATTTTTCCAACAAAACCTTTCATTTTCAACTAAAATTTTAGACAAGATTTATCAATAATTAGATAACTTGGCAATATAAAAGCTCTTTTCGTATAGATAATAATTCCAGAAGCCCATGGAAATTTAATGAACAGTTTAGCAACAAGTTCTTTTTTTGTTCCCAAGTAACTCGAGTAGAGCTATATAACTAACGCATTATTAAATGTCAAACTTGCTTTTGTTTTGTTATAATAAATTAATTTATTGATTATAACAAAAATTTTTAATTTGTTTAAATAAAGATTGTTTAAATAATTATACAGCTTTCAAATGAGAATATTTGTGTTTTTAACGGTAAAAGGTACAATTTTAGTAAAGTTTACCTAAAAAAAGTCTACAACTGGAAAAAGTATGTAGTATTCTTTTCTTATAAATAAATTAATTTATTATAACAAAACAAAAGCAAGTTTGACATTTAATAATGCGTTAGATAGATGGCTCTACTCGAGGTACTTGGGAACAAAAAAAGAATGAAGAAAATTGCTCTCTGGGAAGCCGATAAAATGCATTTTTTTAACGTATACCGTTTCGAACTTTAAGATTACATTTTCTCCAACCTAATTTTTGATTGGAATTTTGCTATTTTTGGCAATTTTCACTAGTAATATCGATAGTTTTTATTATAATAATATATGTTATGAGTATTTGAAAGATATGGAAATTGGTGTGGAGAAAGAGAACATAACTAAAAAGGTGATGATTTGAAAATTATGATCCTATTGTTTATATCTTTGCCGTAAATGCCGGTAAACTTTGACCGGTTGTATCTCAGGAACCACTAATCACAATTAAACGTTTTTCCTTTTAAAAGAAGCGCCCTGCCGCTTTTTTTTCAATACCGTTTTCATGACTTAATGTAATTGAATCTTTCCCGAGATATTCTAATTGTTTATAAGCCAAAAAATTGTTTATAATTTTAAAATATTGCTGAGGCCGCTTAAATAGTCCAATTTCAATTCTGTAAAGTACATTAGATAGGTATAGTGTCTTTTTACACAAAAATCATAGTTAATCTTATGTATCGTAATTATTGTGGTTATTATAGCGACCGTAAATTTTTAGTTAACAATTCAATTGTTGCTAAACTGTTCATTAAATTTCCATGGGCTTCTGGAATTATTATCTATACGAAAAGAGCTTTTATATTGCCAAGTTATTTAATTATTGACAAACAATTACTTATCTAAAATTTTAGTTGAAAATTAAAGATTTTGTTGGAAAAATCCGCATTTTCCGGGGAAAATGTTCGTCGAAGTAAATCGCAAAAACACGTCTCTATGCAGAATTTAATTACGGTGACTTTTTATTTGGGAGTTTTTGGTGTAAAGTTAAAATCTTTGGATTTATAGAGCAAAAATTGAAAAAAACACGATTTTCGGGCGCCATTTTGTTTATAAAAAAAGTAGCACACCATCTGCGGACTTTGCATACCTATATTATTAATATAGAGAATCATAAGATTCGATTCCAGCAATAAAATTGCTGTAAATATCTTTTCCCAAAAATGGCCTATTTACCGATAATCTGCCCAGACTAATTATGAAGTGAGAACTTTGGTAAGAATTTGGCTAATTGAAAATGAAAAAGCTTTCCACTAAAAACACCATTACCTTCCGCCGAGGCGAATGCGATGGAGGCGACAACTTAACAATATCAACGGAATGCTGATTAGCAACAAAAAATAAAGGGTCTCCGTTCTCGCTGTGCCCGCCACCCACCACAAACGGCGTGCTGCTAAAGAGATTCCTGCTGGCGTCTCTAGGCGGTTTTCTAGGAGGAACAGAAGGAGGAGAGAGGAATATTTCGTCGGGAGATTGTAGGAGGTTTTGGGTTTCTTGGGAATGGCCAAGGTTTTGGAGGAAAAAGCGATTCGAGGGGGATGCCATGGGTGCGCTAGCGCGGGTATTTACCGCCCATCTATCCGGGCTGTTTAAGGGTGACGTGTTTTTGAAATTTTCTAAGCTTCGCACTGGCTTAAGCTGCAAATCAAACACAAACAACTTAAAAACAACATATTAGACTTCCGTAAATATTATTTTCTGCTTTAATAGTTTTTATTGTTAAATTATTGGTCCTACACACATCCGTGACTGCTTCGATTATCACATTTACTAATAAGTGGTAACATAATTAGACAAAAAGAAAAGAGTTTTGATTTCTTTTATTTTTATTTATTTATTAAAATTTGGTACCTCTGGTTCTTTGTGAACTATCGCTCAAAATTTATGAAAAATGCAGCTAAATATTAAATGTGAGAGTATGAAATAATTGACAATATGGCAAAACTGATATATGTTAAGCTTACATGGAAATATCAAATATAATATATTGAATTATGTGCATTGCCTTACACTAGACACAAATTAACCTTAAAATGTTCGTGTTTTTCTATATTTAAACTATATTTATGTATTATATCAAAACATTTTCAGCCATATAAAGTATTTGTAGCAAATAATGAATGGGTTGCATGTGTGAGTCCATACTATTGTAGTAAAGAAAAGAGAGACGTTCTCACAAACAATTTATTTTACAACTGACGACCGGTTTCGCTGTCTACACTTTGCACAGCATCTTCAGGTCCCGTTTAAAGTAAAATTAAATGCTACAAACAACAAAAAACCAGAGTTAGTTAAGTGGTCTGGTTTAAATCAAAAGTTAATGATCAAGCCAATATCAAAGTACATATGGATACACATAAATACCCACATGTACGTACGTATGGTGTGTAACCCTCACACTCACATAAATGCACGCATTCATATGTAGTGGTAACAAAAGTATATCAAGTATAAGATATATACTTACTTTCCGGTATAAGGGAGGAATATAGTAGTATTCAATATCATACTTTTTCTCTGCACTTTGCTAAAGGGATGGTTGGTAGAGGGATAGATTTGAATGTAATATTAACAAAACATTGGCAGAATCTTGAGGGGATTAGTAAGAAACACGACATTAAACCGAGAAACGAAAAATTGTTAGTTATATATAAAGTGATGTTATTTTTAATTAATTGTGTAGATTTTATTTATATAGGATTAAATCTATATAAATGATTAATCCTATAGAAATAAAATCTACACAATTAATTAAAAATAACATCTTTATATATAACTTACAATTTTTCGTTTCTCTGTTTAACCTTCCGATGACCAACCTTTTTTTGTTACACGGATGACCAAGGGGGGAAAATGACCCAGGTCAAAAATGTCAAAAATGACAATTAACAAAAAAATGAAGTTTTTTTTAATTTCTTTTTATGGCATGGACTTTATGTCATTCAGCCAGTCACAACATGAGTATTAGTGTCATGTGTAGTGTGTATGTTGAGTAAGTATCTTGTTACTTTGCAAAGTCGACGTCATTAGCGTAAAACTACTTGGAATTACACATAATAGACGCTATTTTACTAAACATCAACTTCAGAAAATATTTTTTATTCGTAAAACATAGGGATTTTTTTTTATTTCAAAATATGAGGATATCTAGAATGATATTAAAATCAAATAAAAAAATAATGAGTTAAAAATTGAAAATACTTTTGAATTTATTAAAGAAAAACATACGCTGGGGTCACAATTTCCCCCGCTTGGTCATCCGAAGGTTAATGTCGTGTTTCTTACTAATTGCCTCAAGATCCTGCCAATGTTTTGTTAATATTACATTCAAATCTATCCCTCTACCAACCATCCCTTTAGCAAAGTGCAGAGAAAAAGTATGATATTGAATACTACTATATTCTTCCCTTATACCGGAAAGTAAGTATATATCTTATACTTGACATACTTTTGTTACCACTACATATGAATGCGTGCATGTATGTGAGTGTGAGGTTTACACACCATACGTACGTACAGGGTTATTCACCCCTGTAAACTGCTTTATTTACAGAATTAGAAAAAAATGTAAAATACAAAAGTTATTCGATTTTTAAATTATGATTTTTTGACATATATATCGTACTAGTGAAGTCATCCATTTGGGCGTGATGACGTAATCGACTATTTTTTTAAATGGGAATAGGGGTCGAGTGCTAGCTCATTTGAAAGGTTATTCAATTCCCTATTCAATAATATGAATATTAACATGATTAATTATACAGGGTGTCCAAAAAAATTTTTTAATTAAATTAATTGACACAAAAAGAAGAATGTATGTAATTTATTTAATTCAAAATACATTCTACTGCTGTCAGAAAACAGAAATAAATGTTTATTGAACAAATAAACATTACTTTTCACTTAAACTCAATGTTTATTTGTGCAATAAACTTTTATTTCTGTTTTCTAACAGCAGTAAAATGTATTTTAAATTAAATAAATTACATACATTCTTCTTTTTGTGTCAATTAGTTTAATTTAAAAAAAAAACATTTTTGGACACCCTGTATAAATAATTATCTTAATGTTTATATTACTGAATAGAGAGTTGAATTACCTTTCAAATGAGCTAGCACACGACCCCTATTCGCATTTAAAAAAATAGTCGATTACGTCATCACGCCCAGATAGGTGACGTCACTAGTATGTTATATATGTCAAAAAATCATGTTTTAAAAATCGAATCATTTTTGTATTTTACATTTTTTTCTAATTCTGTAAATAAAGGAGTTTACAGGGGGGTCAAAATTTAGTGAATAACCCTGTACATGTGGGTATTTATGTGTATGCATTAATATATGTACTTTGATATTGGCTTGATCATTAACTTTTGATTTAAACCAGACGACTTAACTAACTCTGGTTTTTTGTTGTTTGTAGCATTTAATTTTACTTTAACCGGGACCTGAAGAAGCTGTGCAAAGTGTAGACAGCGAAACCGGTCGTCAGTTGTAAAATAAATTGTTTGTGAGAACGTCGCTCTTTTCTTTATTTGTAGCAAATTTCTAATAATGTAACATTAACACAAAATTAATAGCAATACTTTAAATAATCCTGTGTTTTTGTAAAAGACATAAATATAAAGCATACCCATACAAACGTCCTCCAAATCGCGAGAGAGTAGCATATATCCTACAATCATAGTTAACGGTCCGATAATGATAGCCAACCTTCAGTAATGGGTAGACTAATGAAAAAGACATGTATCGTGTATATTGTTTTCAAATACACGAAGATGATTTTATACCAACGAATATAGGTTACCGCTTATCAAGACGATTTCTGTTTCAAAAGTAAATGGATAAGGCTTATAACCCAGTCGATAGAGGCGCTGATAATTTAATTGTTTGTGACATATTATTCGTATGAAATATTCTACGTATATCCACTGTCACGTAACTTGCATACTGAAGAGCTAACAAATTTGTAGCGAAATTAATGAAATAGTCTGATTTTGCTTCTAACATTTTAACACTTTTTTACGGCAACATTGTAAAAAATTAGTACTTAGTATTTCCTCCTTTAGATCTAGTGATAGTCTGCATCCCTTTAGGTATGCGTCGCAGAAAGTCTTGAAGGGTTTCTTGCGGAAGTCGATACCATTCCTCCTGTGCAGAAATTGTTAATTCTGCAATTGAGTTTGAAGCCGGATTTCTTGCTCGTATACGTTGTTTTAGGATGTATCATACATGTTCTATGGGATTTGCATCAGAACTCATTGGTGGCTAGTCTACAGCCTCAATCCCAACATCCCCAAGATATTATATGACTGTTCTTGCGGCTTTTACACGGACATTATTATGCATTAGCACAATGCTATCATACCCAATGAAGCCGGCATACGGAAAAACATGCTCTTCGAGGATGCTGAATATACAGGGTGTCCCCGAAAATAGTGCATTCCTTTAAGGTATGGATATAATATAAAATGTAGAACAAAAAAGTCCTGTAACATTTTTTTCTAAAGTTAACCGTTTCCAAAAAAAATTACATTGTTCTCCATATAAGCGAACTTTTATTTTCATAAAATTTAAAAATTTGGCATCACTGTACAAGAACTGTTAGTGATTTAGGTTATTGACACCAGAAAAATGTAGGGCAGACAGGTACACCTGCAAAATAATTATACCCTCCCATGTTTGAAAATAACAAAACAAGAATTTGTTTGTTTGTTTAGGATGAAGACAGGGCTTAATGTAAATACTAAAGGCTAATGCTGCAACTATTTTTGAATTGTGATTGTCTATGTTTAGATTTTTGTATACATACATAGTTGTCAGATTTCAATTTGCACACCAAAATGTATTTTGGTTTTTTGGCCAAACGGTTGAATTTAGAAAAAAATGTTATAAGACTTTTTTGCTCTACATGGTACCTTCTACCTATACCTTTAAGGAACCCACTATTTTCGGGGACACCCTGTATATCATTCATTCGAATATTCACCTTAATGAGCTCCGTACGATTTTCCCAACTAACGCCACCCCAAAGCATAATGGAACCGCCACCAAAGCTAACATTTTGTATAAGATTACATTCAGCCAGACGTTCCCGAGACCTTCGTATATTCGACCACGTCCGTCTGGCTTCCATAATTGTATCCTTGTTTCCTCCGTGAAAAGAACTATTCCCATTGATGTTCGTTCCAGTTAACGTGGGCTCTTGCACATTTCAACCGTTGGGTTTTGTGCCTCGAGAAAAGCCGTGGAATTCTGGTCGGCCGTTCAGGATTAAAACCAACCTCTTTAAGTCTTATGGTCACTGTTTTGACACTTACTTGTCACAATGTGATATGATCTACACGTGGGTTCAGTTGGCTGCTCGTGCCAGAACAACACGTGAGCAGTGTTTCGAATAAGAGCCAATATGATTCTTTTAAATTAAGGGCCGGTTGTTCGAACGCTAATCAAAAATGGAATCAACTGATCATTATCAAATATTTAATTACTGTCACCAACTGGCAATGTCAACTTTGTTTGGGTTGCTGAAAACATAATTGATTACAATTATGAGATTTATTAATCAATTATGTTAATAATAATTGTTATCAACTAAAAAGGGATAGTTCCCTAGGTTGGCCGTATACCATACAGTTAAAAACAGTAAAAACCACTTCTATGTAATAGCTATATTTATTAATAATTTTAAAAAATCACAATGGATTGAATAAAATATGTCCAAATCAGTACGTTTTCGGACCTATCAGTCCATCATCAGTGAATTCAAATACTGGCTAAATAGCCCCAGAACCAAACAATGGTTGAAATTATAATTCAATCTACATTATGTTGAAGTAATATTGATCAGGCTAAACGCCGATGTTAAAAGATATAACCTCCGGGAACATGGTAAAACTCTATCAAGACACTTAATCAACCATCTTAGGCCAACGTTGACTACCAAGTCACTTGGTAGTCAAAGTTGGCCTAAGATTTAAGTTTCTTGATAGAGTTTCACCATGTTCCCGGAGGTTATATCTTTTAAGGGGATGGGTACGTATTTTCAGCTGCAATGGTATTTAGATGGGGATTAATTTTTTTTGAATCCTGAGAAAACTAATAAGTATTTTTGAAAAATTTAAACGCAGAATGAAAGATTACGTTCTTACCGAGGGCCGAAAATCCCCGAAAACTTCTATAATGTTTATTTTAATAAGTTACAGGGGTGAAAAACTAAGAGAAAATGTAGTGTGATTTTTAATTTCAAATATCTCATTCAAAAGAAACTTTTTATATATTCTAAGGGACTTTCGGCCCTCGATAATAATTTAGTCTTTCATTATGTGTTTAAATTTTTTAAAAATATTTATTAGTTTTTTCAGCATTCGAAAAAAAAAATGGACACCATGTCCGTGGTGATATTTTCCGAATCGAACATTCGCTATCTTTGTCATACAACGCACCGAGTCAAATAGAATATAGACAGTGACAGTTTTAAATATTTGACATGGCATCGGGAGTATTTTGAGTTATTGATTAAATAATATTGATAGTGTATTTGGTAAATAATTGATTTAAGACGTGAACTTAATAAAAAGTTATTTATTGTTTATTATTTGTGGAAAATCCAAGCAGAGGATACATCAGGATATATTCTGTGGTACAAGTATTTTGTTGTTAAAGATGTTCAAAATTGTAAGTGTTCCACAGTAACAATATATTATTAAAAAATCACTTTAACACTTTTCACAAATAAGTATTAGTTTTTGTTGTACATATAAATTATTACAATCACTGAATACATAGTTAGTGAACAAATTATCACATTTATTAACTATATTAATGAATTAATGATTTGCAATTATACAAATAACAGTTATCCAAGAACATTCAAAAGCCATCTCTTTAAAGTCAATGATGACATTGTCAAGTAGAATGACATTCTAGTAATGTTTACACATCCATACCAGTGTGAATTTTACTACACGTAATTTGCCGCGGAAAAACAGAAAAAGTAGGGATAGCCGTAAAATATTTGCGAATTATGTACCGATGGCCATAACATCGGCGTTTAGCCTGATCAATATTACTTCAACATAATGTAGATTGAATTATAATTTCAACCATTGTTTGGTTCTGGGGCTATTTAGCAAGTATTTGAATTCACTGATGATGGACTGATAGGTCCGAAAACGTTCTGAATTTCACAAATTTTATTCAATCCATTGGGATTTTTTAAAATTTTTAATAAATATACCTATTACATAGAAGTGGTTTTTACTTCATGTTACGAGTTTAATAATTGTTATGTTAATTAATAATTAATTAATCAATCAATTATGTTAATTATCATAATGATAATTAACATAATTGATTACAATCAACTGATTGACGTACGAATTAGGTGTGTTGTTATTTGATGGTTGTTAAGAGGACTTAATTATAATCAACTTCTTGATTAGCCTTCGAACAACCGGCCCCTAATGTAATAACATCATCATTGTGTCGTTTTGATTTTAATCTCTTCAAAACGGAATTTAAATACCATTTTGTGTAAGGCTTCTATGGAAGAATTCAAGTTTTCAGTGACGATAGTGTAATAGGACCGAAGACGTTTTGAAAAATGGTAGCCCGTTTGGAAGTTTTCATTATTTTAACGTTTTTTAACAAAGACATATACCAATTACGTTGGAAGTTTTTTTATTTCATTGTATAATATTCTTAATTACTAGCTTTTATAGACAAAATGAAACACTACTAAAGCAGAAAATTAAAGCATGAATTCGACCAATGCCCCACCTTATTCCACCCAAAAACTACTTACAGATCTGTCGACCGGTGGCGTGTCGAGTCGAAACTGTAACAAGTCTTCCATCTCATTAATTAAATCGATCTGAGGTATCTCGACGGGACTTCCGCTGCGAGGGCTATCGATAACATCAGGTGACATCGGTTGAGAACTAGGACTAAGTGGACTGTAAGATCTAATAAAATAAAAATGGGTATATTAAAATGATAACTAATAGCAGTGTTTACCGTTTTAAAAATTAGTAAATCAGTGCAGTCGTCAAAGATTTGACCTCTAAAAATCATACTCTGAATTTTACTGAGAATATTAATTTTGGGGCCCAAAAATGATGCAAAAAAGTTTGCCACTCTTACGTAAGAGGGAAACGAAAGACATACATTTACCAAATATCTGTACGCTGTAGAAAAAATTATTCACACAAGAAATGTAGCTGAGATAATTTTGGAAATTTCGTTTTTGAGTTTTGACATCAAATATGAGAAATTTTAAAAATACATAAAAAACGCTGAATTTAAACTTTCACACTACAAACGATTTTAAACGTTTAAAACGATTCTTTTCAATTGCATAAGTACGTTTTTCGAAATTAAAAAACTTCAGCTACAAATTCCACCTTAGGGCGAAGCCCCAGTAGTGCGTTGCGTTGTCGTAGCGTCGTTTTCATATATTTTTTCACAATTTCTTAATGCTATCAAAGGAGATATTCAGAATCTTCTATAGTTTCTAGGTTTATTTCAGTGGTGGCGTAATAATAGTAACAAAACACGTTAAAAATGATATAAAAACAAAACTACGCAACGCAACGCATTAATGGGGCTTCATAAGAATTGTAAAATTCATCATATCTCATAAGAATTGTAAAAAATGACAAAAATCGCATAACGTTTATTTATTTAACAGCTTTATAGTCTGGGCAGATTACCGGAAAACAGGCTCTTTTTGGGAAAAGTTATTTACCAGCAATTTTATTGCTGGAATCGAGTCTTATGATTGTATATATTAATAATATATGTAGGTATTCAAAGTCCGCAGATAGTGTGCTATTTTTTTATACACAAATTAGTGCTCTTAAATCGTGTTTTTTTCAATTATTGCTCTGTAACTCCGAAGATTTTAACTTTACACCAAAAACACTCAAATAAAAATTCACCGTAATTTAATTCTGCATAGAGACGTGTTTTTTCCGATTTACTTCGACGAAAATTTTCTCCGGAAAATGCAGGTTTTTCTAACAAAATCTTTAATTTTCTAACGTATACCGATTTTGAACTTTGAAATTCTATTTTCTTTAACTTAATTTTTGATTAAGATTTTGGTATTTTTGGTATGTCACGCGTAATACAGATTGTTTTTGTTATTATAATATACGTTATGAGTATCTTGGAGGTATGAAAATTTGTATGTAGAAACAGGACCGAAATAAAAAGTAATTGTTAAAAAATTACCATCATATTGTTTATACATAACTTCGTCGTACATGCCGGTCAATTTTGACCGGTTGTATCTCAGGAACCACTCATCGCAATTAAACTTTTTTCATTTGAAAGAAGCGTCCTTTACAATACCGTTTTCCTAATTTAATTTAATCTATTAGTTGCCGAGATTTTCAATTTGTTTATAAGCCAAAAAATTGTTTAAAACTTTAAAACATTCATGAGACCGCTAAAATAGTCCAATTTCAATTCTGTAAAGTATGTTAGATATATATAGTACCCTTTTATACGAAAATCATTGTTATTCTGATGAATTATAATTATTGTGGTTATTATTGCGACCGTAAATTGTTAATTAACAGTTTAATTGTTGCTAAACTATTCGCTTAATTTCCACCGGCTTTTGGTAATATAATCTATACCAAAAAAGCTTTTTTATGTCACCAAGTTATTTAATTGACGTCGACTTTGCAAAGTAACAAGACACTTACTCAACACACACACTACATATTACACCTGAGTTAGTGATAAGTTATACAATTACCTGGCTAAAGGTTCTAGTTATAAACCAAGGCCAGAATCAGAGAAAAAAAAAGTTATTTAGTTATTGATAAACAATTACTTTCCTAATATTTTATATACAGAGTGGGCCAAATAAAAGGAGCCACCCCGATATTTGGCAGTATTTATTAGATTTTAAGAAAATAAAAAAACAGGTCAATTTTTGATCTAAGGGGGACACATTTTTACGATACAATCATCTGTCATTTGTCAACTCCCTCCCTTCCACTTCCCCCACCCCTTATTTTTAAATAGGGAATAGGGGTCGTGTGCTAGCTCATTTGAAAGGTTATTCAATTCTCTATTCAGTAATATCAACATCGAGTTAAAAATGTATACAGGGTGTCCAAGAAAAATTATTTTGAATTAAATCAATTGACACAAAAAGAAGAATGTATGTAATTTATTTAACTCAGAACACATTCTACTGCTGACAGAAAGCAGAAAAAAATGTTTTTTGATAAATAGACACTGCTTTTTGCTTAATTTTAATGTTCAAGCTTCCACCCATCTGCCTCTTGGTAGGTTGAATATTGAATTTAAGCAACAAACAGTATTTATTTATCAAATAAACATTGTTTTCTGTTTTTTATCAGCAGTAGAATGTATTCTGAGTTAAATAAATTACATACATTCTTCTTTTTGTGTCAATTAATTTAATTTAAAATAATTTTTGTTGGACACCCTGTCTAAATTTTTATGTCAATGTTGATATTACTGAATAGAGAATTGAATAACCTTTCAAATGAGCTAGCACACGCCCCCTATTCCCTATTTAAAAATAAGGGGTGGGGGAAGTGGAAGGGAGGGAGTTAACAAATGACAGATGTTTGTACCGTAAAAATGTGTCCCCCTTAGATCAAAAATTGACCTGTTTTTTTATTTTCTTAAAATCCAATAAATACTGCCAAATATCGGGGTGGCTCCTTTTATTTGGCCCACTCTGTATATAATATATAATGTTCTTGAACTCCTAAGTGGAGCATAGAGCTTCAGTGAAAACGCGCCATCGAGTTCTATTTTCCGCTAGGGCCTTCACCTCATTCCAAGACTTTCCTTGACTTCTTATCTCGTCCATGATGGATCTTCTCCAAGTTTGTGCTGGGCGACCTCTTTTTCTTTTTCCTTGGGGATTCCACTCTAGGGCAGTTTTTGCAATACTGGAACTATCTTTTCGGAGTGTGTGACCTATCCACCCCCACTTTCTGGATTTTATTTCATTTTCTACCCTATTTTGTTGGGTCAGGTGTAGCAGATCTTCGTTTCTGATGGTGTTTGGCCAGAAAATACGCACAATTCTTCGTAGACATTTGTTAACAAAGACCTGCAATTTGTCTGTAAGGGATTTTGTCACTTTCCAGGTTTCACATCCATAGAGTAGAACAGATATAACATTTGACTGGAATATTCGGATCTTTGTCCTTGTAGTATATTCCCCAGACCTCCAAACAGGGTTAAGCATGCTGAATGCTTGTTGAGCTTTTCGTATCCTCATACCAATATCGTTTTCTGTACCTCCGCTTTCTGTTATGACACTTCCAAGGTACGTGAAGTTTTCCACATTTTCAATCTGCATGTTGTCAATATTAAATAGCGTGTTGTTCCTTGCGTTTATTCTCATGGATTTGGTTTTACTAATATTGATTTTTAAACCTATTTTATTGGCCTCGGTGGATAGTGTTTCCAATTGGTCGGCCACATCCTGGAACCTTTGTCCTAACAGGCAGATATCGTCGGCGTATTCCAGATCACTTAGGCGTGTGGTTAACGTCCATCGTATCCCTTTTGTGTCTAAGTCTAGTTTGGAGATAACATAGTCTAGAGCTATGTTAAACAGAAACGGAGAAAGCACACATCCCTGTCTGACTCCAGTAAGTACGTCAAATTCGTCACTGTTGATCCCATTGTGTGTCACGCTGCACGTCGCCTCAGTGTACAGTGACTTTATAATCGAAACTATTTTATGTGGAACGTTTCTTAGCTCTAAAATTTTCCATATAGCAGCATGAGATAGGCTGTCAAAGGCACGTTCAAAATCAACAAAAACCATGTATAGAGGTGTGTTCCATTCAACCGATTGTTCCATTATTACCCTCACAGTATTAATGTGATCTATGCAGGAAGATTCTGGTCTAAAACCTGCTTGATTTGCTCGAAATTCAATCTTATTTGTTAATCTTTTATGTACGATGGTCGTAAAAATTTTATTTATGACGGTAAGCAAGGTTATTCCTCTCCAATTTTTACACAGTGTGAGGTTGCCCTTTTTTGGAAGCTTAATAATGTTACCTTTTTTCCAGCCCGCTGGAATGCGGTTTGTTTCCCACACCTCTCGGACTATGGGGAGCAAAAGTTCAGCGGTTAGATGCGGGTCAGTTTTAAGTAGTTCGGTAGCAATGTTATCGATTCCCGGGGACCTGTTATTTCTCAGAGATTTGATAGCTGTTATTATCTCCGTTTTGGAAGGGGACTCGCAAGATATATGCAAGTCTATATTCTGAGCGTGTTCAACAATTTCATCTGCGTTATTCCTGGGCGTGCCTAGC
This sequence comes from Diabrotica virgifera virgifera, assembly GCF_917563875.1. NCBI lineage: Eukaryota > Metazoa > Arthropoda > Insecta > Coleoptera > Chrysomelidae > Diabrotica > Diabrotica virgifera. Next base: position 63,288,495 of record NC_065445.1, on the reverse strand, counting down.
ATCTCCTGAAAGTGCTCTTTCCATCTCTCTACTTGGTCATCCGTTGTAGTAAGTAATTCACCTGTCTTGGATCTTACAGTGTTCGAACAGTTAGGCCCATTTTTTGTTAATCGTCTAGTAATTTGATACAGCTCTCTAGTCCTGTTGTGTTGTGCAGCTGTTTCTGCTTGTTTTGCCAGTTCTTCAGCCCACCTTCTTTTGTCTCTTCTTGCATTTCTTTTAACTGCTTTATTTAGTGTTTTATATTCTTGTTGTCGGTTCGTGCTTTCTTCTACAGTTCCTGCTTGCAAGATATCTTTTTTTCGTTGTTTTCTTTCCTTGATAAGATTACAAGTTTCATCTGATTTCCTTTCTATCTTTCTCTTTTTTACCCAGTTTGTCTTCAGCTATTTCTGTCAGAATATTTGCCAAGTCTTCCCAGCTATTTACTTCACGTTCTCTTGTTTTTACTTCAAGCTCCTCCCTAAACATGTGTTTTCCTGGGAGCGTTTTTAATTTGTTTGGATTATATGTGGGTCTGTTGGTATTTCCTGTGGTTTTGTTTTTTGCCATCTTGATTTTAATGGTACCAATTAACAGATGGTGGTCACTTGCGATGTCTGCTCCTCTTTTATTTCGTACATCAAGAAGGGATGATCTCCATCTTTTTGATATGGCGACGTGGTCTATTTGATTTTCTCTTGTATGACCAGGTGCAGTCCATGCTACCTTGTGAATATTTTTATGTGGGAAGATGGTTCCACCAATAACTAAACGATGATTGGAGCAAAAATCTGTAAAGCGCTCTCCATTTTTTCATTCATCACTCCCAGGCCATGTTTGCCCATTACGGTTTCTAAATTAATATTGTCTTCTCCAACTTTAGCGTTCATATCGCCCATCACTATTAAGATATCGCCTTTGTTTACTTGTTGGGTCGTTTGTTCTAGTTGTTCGTAGTTCCTAATATTTTAGTTGAAAATAAAAGATTTTGTTGGGAAAGCCGGATTTTCCGACGAAAATTTTCGTCGAAGCACATCGAAAAAAAAAAATCTCTAAGCAGAATTAAATTACGGTGAATTTCTATTTGGGTGTTTTTGGTGTAAAGTTAAAAGCTTCGGAGTTACATAGCAATACAAAAGACAAAATGCAAACATTGCTTACGAAAGCTACACTCTTAACCTTTAAAAATAATTATGATTTTTGCCAATAAGACACTCTGAATCAAAAGATGTCGAATTTTTACCGTCGAGTTGATACAAATTTTATCAAAAGAATCGATTTAGCGCGCGTAACCGACATTCAAAATCGCCGGTCGCTTCAAGCGTTGTTTCTACACAAAAAGTGCTAATAAATATTTTTGTTCAAAATTATTTTAGCTAACTTTCTTGTTTGAACCATTTTTTTCTACGTTAGGATTGGCAAATTTTTTTGTATCTTTTTTGGGGTTGCGAAGGTGACATTCTCAGCAAAATTCAGCTTGTTCGCATGATTTTTAGAAGTTCAGTGGCATTTTCGTCTCTGACGACTGGAATTAAATTATTACAGATATATTAGTCGAGGAAAAGAAGCTGGAAAAATGGCAAAACCTCGCAATTTTTTCGTCCAGTATCGATTTGTACAAAAATTTGGGATTAGGCTCATTTCACCCTCTAGTTCATTTTCTATATTGAGCCGTTGTACGCTTTTGGTTTTTTTAAGGGTGAAAACCACCCCTAATTGTAAAAAATTATAAAATAACATTTTAAACTTTAATATTGTCAACATTTGCTTCTTATTAGTTACATAATGATTTTTTATGCTTTAAGATATAATATAATATTTCAACCCTTAAAACCACCCTTGTTGAAGCTATATATAAAAAGTTTACTTATCCTAAAAGAATAATTTCGGCTTGCATCAATTTACATAAAAATTTGGGGTTAGGATCATCTTACTCCGTATTTCATATTCTATATCATGCTCAAGGGCGTTGATTATTTTTAGGGGTGTAAACTACCCCTTATTGTCAAAAATTATATAAAAACATTGTAAACTTTAATATGGGTAAAATTTGGTTTTGACTAGTTAAAAAATGATTGTTTTATGCTTTAGGATATAATATAATATTTCAACCCTTACAAACCACCCTTATCAACATTGAAATTTTTATAAGTAGATCATTTAATAAATCTATAGAGAAAAAAGTAGAATTAAAGAATTACAAAAACATTTATTTACACAAAAATACGAATTTACAAATATGTAAAAATACACATACAAATAGTTTTTTAGTCATCATCCAGTATACGAACCGGTTCTGTGGTATTATATACATTGAAAATGTCCTATAAGGGGACTATTCGAATTTTTCAAAAAAAAAATAAGTTTTATAAACATGCCTGCTTCATTTCTTGGCGATAAAAAGTTTTTTCAATAATGGTTTTGTAGGATTTTTGAAGAGCTATAAGACTATGTAAATTAAATTCCGTAAGATCCCTTAATTTTTAATTGAGGTGGGTTTAAAGGGCTCGAATAAGGGGGTACTTACTCGGTAATAGATGTTTTAAATAGCTATATCTCGCTAACTGTTCACTGTAATGAAAATCTATGTATAAGAAAAGTTTAGCAATTAATAAAGCTACAATTTAGTAGTCTATCAGTTTTTTCGTATCTCCAGTATTTTCGGAGATATTTTGAAGAAAATGATAAAAACTGCGAACTTGCAAAAAATCAATTTTTCTTTAAACTCCAATTTTTCTAAAATTAGGTCTTTTAACTAGGTCAAACTTCTTGGGTGTATTAACAATATAAATATAAAAGAAACTACAGGAAGCCTAAAACCAATTTTTAATTACGAGGGTAGTTAGGGGGTTGTTTTTACTGTTTTTTCGTAGAGAAAAACAGGTACCGACTTCTTTTTTTGATCATAAGTTGTTCAATTTCTATGCTAGAAACTTTTTATTATTATTTTTTTAAAGACCTTATTGCATGCTTGAAAAAATATCAAATAAGGTTTTCTGGTAAATGCAAAGTTTTCCCGTTATTTGGATTTGATTATTTCAAATTATGCATTGACGAAAAAAGCTAATCTTTAACATGCCGTATATCGGTTAAAATATACAATTTTGATATCCACAGTTTTTTTGATTAAATGCATTTTTTTCGAGTTATTCTCAAAAAACCTTCTAAAAAAGTCGATTTTTCCGTCAGAAAACTGTTACTTTCAACCACGAATAACTCGAAAAATATTACTTTTACGAAGAAAATGTAAAAAACATTTTTTTCTTAGAATTATATTTTACACCAATTTGTATGGTTAAAATGTAATAAAAAATTCCCACCCCCGAGATATGGTGGCAACCACCCCCAAGGTTTTAGCGTACAGCGGCATGATATAGAAAATGATCCTTGGACTATTCCCTACCTTCTGTGAAAATTGCAAGTAAATCCATGTTGGACGAAAAAATTGCGAGCCAAATTGCTTCATTTCCTCGACTATATGTAGTACTTAAATTTTTACGCTTGAATGTCCATGCCTATCTAGTAAGAACCAATAGACGATGCAGCACAGCAAAGATGTAAATTTTTGTGTATGATGAGTCGGCAATCAGTAAATGGTTTACTGGTCTAGTAACTTACATCACATTTTTTCACCTAGATATACTACTGTACTCGCAGTTTATCTATTTTTTCTAAAAGCACATGAAAAGTGACTTAAATTAGTCAAAATTAATAAAAAATTAACAGAATACAAATAAAAAAACTTAAATAATTACAAAGTATTCGACGATTGCATGTAATCTAATCGTAATTTATTTTTACGGATATGCTGTATGATAACATCAAAAAAGAACACTAGTAGAAAACCAAAGATATATGAAATATGACATGACTCCCAGAAAGGGCGTGGAAGATGATAAGGAGACAAAAAACAGAAATGAATGAATTTGTACAGATAGATAACATTACGGAGGAACAATGGACTGAGCATTTCACGAAATTATATGGAGAAGGAGAAGAAGAGAAGAGAGAAAGAAACATGAACGAAATTCACGATAGAGTACTAATATCAGAAGAAGAGCTACAAGAACGAATAAAAAATTAAAAAATAGAAAATCAACTGGTCCTTATAAGATAAACAATGAACTACTAAAATGTGGAGGAGGAACACTATTCAAATGGCTCCTAAAACTATTCGTCGATATAGTAAACATCGGAGTAATACCAGCGGAATTATATATCGGAAGAAAGAAAAAATCCTGGCTCCGAAATATCAGAGATTGGACCCACACGACAGGAAATGACTTAATTCATCAAGCCCAGAACAGAGAGAAATTTGCTATATTGATCACCAACCTCAATCGAGAAGGCACTTAAGAGGAGGAGGATCAGCGAAATGGAAGGAAAGTCCCCTGCTACTGATACTTAAAAAGGAAGACTCGAAAAATCCTGAAAATCACTGAAAGCCATTAGTCTGAAGAATAGTACATTAAAATTGTTGACGGCAGTCATCAGATAAAATCGAGGAAAAAGCGAACATGGCAGATGAACAACAAGGCTTCCGGAAGAACCGCAGCACAATAGACGCAATTTTTATTATCAGACAAATAATAGAAAAGTCTATTGCATATGCAAAACCAGCATACATGTGCTTTGTAGATTTAAAAAGTGCTTTTGACAGGGTGATGCGAAATGACATCTTAAATTTGTTACAAGCTGAACAAATAGACCATCATATAATAAGGATAATTAATGAAATTAATAAGAACAACAAGATCAGAGTTATAATGTCAACAGGAGAAACAGAATGCATAGACCCAAGTGAGGAATCCGCCAAGGAGACTCGATCAGCACATTATTAATCAATATGGTGATGAATCAAATAACTCACAAAGTAAGAAAACGACATGGATACCACATGGGAGCGCATAAACGTACAGTATGCTATGCCGATGATGCAGTACTAATTGCTGATAACGAGGATGACCTACAAAGGCAGCTCCACACCTTCAATATCACAGCAACTTAATATGACAATATCAGTAGAAAAAACTAAATGTACAGTAATCAGTAAAGAGCCGCGTAGATGCAAAATAGAAATAGACGGCAAAATTGTAGAACAAGTAATGAAATTCAATTACCTATAAGTAGAAATCACTAATGACAGGAATATAAGAACACAGACCACAAGGCAAGCAGCAAAAGCAGCAAGAGTAAGTGGTTGCATCCGAGAAATAATATGGAGAAACAAATATCTGACCACGGAAAGCAAAATGATAGTATACAAGACAACAGTAAGACCAATTCTAACATATGCAGCGGAGACAAGGACCGATACAAGAAAGACGAAACAACAAATCAACAATATCGAAATGAAAGTATTAAGATCAATAGCGGGCATATCATTAAGAGACAGACAAATCAACAGAAGTATACGCAAACAATGCAAAAATCAAAATATTAACAGGTGGATAAAAACATGAAAAAAAAAACTGGAAGGAACATGTAAACCGAATGGAACCAAATAGATTAACGAACATCTGTAAAAACAACAAACCGTATAGAAGAAGACCCGTTGGGAGGCCGCCGAAAAGGTGGAAAGATAATGTACAGTCAACAACAATTGAAACAAAATAAGAGGCAGACAAACAGGAGTAATCCTAGTCGCACGAAGAAGAAAAAGATGAAGAGTATGCTGTTCGACTACATAGAAGCACTACAAAAAACCAAACAGCTGGGGCAAAACTCAATGAAAATAAATAACTATTTATTTTTCAATAGCGGAGGAGAAAATAGAATGTTAGGCATAGGCTTTGAAAGATCCAATTGTTTACTTTAAACTAATTTCAAAGAGAATATGCTTAATAAGAATAAGGGGAAAATACAAAAAAAGGATATAATAAAAAATACACAAAAAATATACAAAAAAATCCACAAGGAAAGAAAAGTTTTCCTGTAGTTGGCTGTATACCATCAATCACAAAAATTGGAATAAATCCTTTGTAAAAGGTATAAAATTTATTAAAATCCCTAAAGGGCTACATCAGAACAAAACGTTTTCGATTTTATTACAAAATCATCATCAGTGTAAGACAGTCTGGATGCTAGCTGAGCCACCAAAGAAATATAGGGGTAATAACCCTTCAAATATAAAATGTATGCTTTACAGATGCATATTTACTTAAAATGCCTTGTGATGGGCAAAAGGCAACAGGAATAATGCCCTAAGGTAAGGTATTTAAATTCCCAACATGTGGGATGCCAAAAAATTGAGTTTACATTTCATACAAAAAAATATAAAAATATACACTAAGAAAAATTAACTCACCACCTTAAAAATGGGATATTTTTGATGTCTCGTATTTCCTAAACCTGTTGTCCGATTTTAGTGATTTTTTAATAAAGTTTAGGTTTCTTTTTGCATAGTTCTTTTTAGTCAAATGGAGCTATATAGGTCCTAGACCTCGGCTCCTTTTTCTTCTTTAATAATAATAATAATAATATGTTATAGCCTTAGTCTTTAAGAATATTGATGTGGTAAAAGTGTTGCTGGACAAGTAAATGTCATTGTATACCGGGTGTAACAATCATACTGTGTTTTTTCCTCAAAGTTCGGAACACTTTGTGGAATATTTCAGCATATACACAATATTGAAATTAAAACTTAATTGTAGCCTTAGGCTTTCTTAACACTTTGCTTTTTGATTCATTCGCTTGGATAATAAAAAAGTTAGGTACCGTAAAATGGGGTTACTTTGACCGCTGGGGTGAATTTGACCGAAAACAGAAACATATCTATTGTGATATACTTCAGCCACCCTGTATAATTTTTAAAATGATTTTTAACAATTCAAATTTATAAATATCTAAGAATTCATTTTTAATTAAAAAAAAAAGAATTAATATTCCAAGGGTTGCTAAATCCACCGATATAACGAATTAAGAAAAAATGGTTTAAAGAACGGTCAAATTAACCCCACTTACAAGAAAAATAATTTTACAGGCAAAATGCATATACGGTCAACTTCCCCCCAGATGGGGTGACCAAAGGCATTTTTTATTTTTTTTTTCTAAGTCATGATTATTTTCTTGTAATTATAATCTAAGCTACTGAAAGTAGACGCCTAAACCCATAACATATTTGCATATAGAAAAGTATAGCAAAATTTAAAATATGATTTTTATAGGATTAAAGTACAAAATCGGTCAAAGTCACCCCATTTTACGGTACTTTAACAACTAGCAACTTTCTTCCTCAATACAGGGTGTTTCTAAGTAAGTGCTCCAAACTTTAGGGGGTAATTCTGCATGAAAAATAATGACCGTTTGCTTTATAAACATATGACCGCAAATGTTTCGTTTCCGAGATACGGGATGTTGATTTTTTTCTTACACACTGACGACTTATTTATTGCTCTAAAACCGGTTGAGATATGCAAATGAAATTTGGTAAGTTTTAAGAGGTAGTTACTGCGCATTTTTGACATACAATTAAGAATTTTATATTCACCATTGGCGTGCATACGGGTAATATGACCGGGTAATATGAGCCGTATGCATGAAAATGGTGAATATAAAATTTTTAATAGTATGTCAAAAAATGCGCAATATTTACTTCTTAAAACCTACTAAATTTAATTTGCATATCACAACCGGTTTTAGAGCAATAAATAAATCATCAGTTTGTAAGAAAAAATTCAACATCACGTATCTCAAAAACGAAGCATGGACATATGGCTATAAAGAAAACGGTCATTATTTTTTCATGCAGAATTACCCCTTAAAGCTAGTCGCACTTACTTAGAAGCATCATGTATTGATGAAGAACGTTGCTAGTTGTTAAAGTACCTAACTCTTTTATTATCTAACACAAGCAAATGAATCAAAAAGAAAAATGTTAAGAAAGCCTAAGGCTACAGTTGAGTTTTAATTTCAATATTTTATATACGCTAGAATATTCCACAGGGTGTTCCAAACTTTGAGGAAAAAACACACTATCATTGTTACACTCCGTATACAATGACACTTACCTGTTTAGCAACAATATTATTACACCGATATTCCTGAAGAATAAAGCTATAACATACTAACAAAATCACTCAAATCGGACAACAGGTTTAGAAAATTCGAAACATCAAAAATCTCCCATTTTTAATGTGGTGCGTTAATTTTGATGCTTAGTGTACAATAAAAATACATGTTCCAACTGAAGAGAAAAACCTAGAAATAAAGGAAGACTTCTAGAAATAGATACAGTTTTCGAAAATATTTCCAAATAGCAAGTGAAAATAGTATTAGTGCTAGGTGATGCTAATGCAAAAACAGTGAAGACATAAAGTAATGAACGAAAATGATCACTTCTGAATAGATTTCGCAAAAGAAAGAAATATGATCATTGTGAGCAAATACTTCCAATACAAAAGAATGTACAAAGGAACATGGAGATGGGAAAAACGTAAACCAATGTATATGTTACAGTTCAAGTTGATTCTCAGTTAGAGTTGACTCCAACTGAAACGAGCAGTAAAAGTTGATTTTAAAAATTTAAATCAACTTTTACTAGTTGGAGTTGACTCTTCCTGGATCGATTCAGTAAATGTTGATTATACGAGAATCTCAAGTGCATTTTTAATAAGTGTGTGTTTCTTTGTTTTGACCGTTTCAACTACTACTTATTAGTATAGTCTGTAACGTCGCCCCCGTTAGGTAAATTATTCTGATTCGATCTTTTGCACAAACTTACTCAAAGAAATATGTACATCCGTATAACAATCCTTATAACAAATACACAGGGTGTCACGCAGTACCGCGGTCGAAAAATTGTTTAACCAATTTTTGTTAACCAAATTCACAAAAATAATTTTTATCTACTCTATCTCATATTATGTAAAACAGCGGCTCTCAATCTGTGGTACATGTACCACTGGTTGTACATATAACTATTTGCGGTGGTACACAAAACACACAAAAACTTAAAATAGTAGTACATAGTAAATCTTGATTATACAATCTAAAAATATAGAAATACAATAAAATAAACTTTAGATGGTACATGACTCATAAAGATTGAGAACCGCTGATGTAAAGGTTTTATTGTGTGAAAATTGTAAATATAGATAGCAGTACATGAAGAAGTGTGTCTGAAGTAACAATGTATTTTAAATGGGTTTTACTTTTTCTCACTGTTTTTTAGCACACTGTCATATAATTAAACATCCTTAACTTTCGCCTTCGGGAGGAAATCAGACACGCCCTTGCAACGGCAACTGAAATGCTCACAAAACAGCGACCACGGAAGCAAAGATGGATGACAGAGGAAATATTGGATTTAATGGATGAAAGAAGAAAATGAATATTACCATCCTTGGATTATAAGCTTTCATTTGACACATCATTTGTCATATCGGAAAAGAAATGAAAGGCAGAATTTACAAATCAGTCATCAGAACAATAATGACATACGCGGCAGAAACACAACCCGACACAGAGAGGACAAAAAGATTGCTCGAAACAGCCGAGATGAAAACCCTTCGAAAAATCGATAGTAAGACTCTATGGGACAGAGCTAGAAGTACAGATATACGACGAAGATGCAAGGTGGATAACATTAATAACTGGGTAAGAAACAGAAGAATAGAATAGAATGTAGTCAGGACAGCGAGAGACGGTTCCCCAATAGGAGGACGTTCAGTGGGAAGACCACGAAAACGATGGAACGACAACTTACTAGAGGCACATTGAAAAAACAGACAAAGTAATGTCTATACAAAAAGAAAAAGAAGAAGATTTGCCATTCTACCTGTTATAATGACGGAAGAGTTATATTCGCGGACGGACGGATAGACAGCCTAGGTTAAATTTGTCACCTTTAGTACCATCCTTGGATATTAATCTTTCCTTTGACACCTCATTTGTCATTCTACCTATTATAATTAACGAGGAGTTATACTCGCTGTCGGACAGATGGTACTAGGCAGTACCGTGGTCGAAAAATTGTTTAATAGTTATTTATGTACCAAGCCAGTAAAGTGGCTCTTTATCGAACGAGTCTGATATTACGAGCAGAGGAAGCGAAGCGAGCAACAGACGCGTTCGATAAAGAGTATTGAGGTGGTGCGTACAAAATTGTATCGTCAATCATAAAAAACATTAACACTTACTTACAACTTTGAGGAAATTTTTTTAATTTTAGACGAAATAAAAAATTCGTATGACAGTAATGACAGTAATGACAGATGACTTTTGCACGATGGCCGGTTTTGATGTTTAATCGATAGTTATCAAATCAATATTGTATACCTACCTAATTACTAAATCTGTAAAGTTTTGATTTATTTTGTATGAATATAATTGCGAAACACTACAGAATTTTACTTTTTGACATAAATTTTATTAATAATAAGATAAATTTTGTACAATATTTTTAATAATTAAAGTAAATAAATTTTAATTTCACTCAAATAAATAATCGATTGCTGCCATTGACCACTTACATTCAATCTCGGTTAATTTGATTAATAATCGCGGCGGGTAAAGTAACATTCTTCTTTCAATACAACCAAGTGATACTTTACTGCCGAAAATAAGGGGAAATGAGTACAATAATGAATGATTTTAGTGACGTTTGGCGATAAACAATGATTTTAAACAAATTCGCAAAAATAATTTTTTCACTTCATACAAATTTTTTTTAGATCCTTTGGGCCTTTTTTTCTCTAAAATTGACTGTTGTTGAGTTATTAGCGACTTAAAATTTGAAAATCGCCAAAATAACCATTTTCAATGTTTAATAACTCGGTTAAAGATAATTATTGTGAAAGTCGAGCGAGCGGCCGTGGAGTAACGGCATAATCGCTGGCCTCATACGCCAGTGCACGTGGGTTCGAGCCCAGCCAAAGACAAACCATTTTCATTTCCAATAATGACACGGGCCGTCTCACCGTGCCTCGGAGAGCACGTTAAGCCGTAGGTCCCCCTGGGCTAGTGTACATCGACACTAGTTACTTGAAACAGGGTTAAAGGTGTAATTGGCGCCGGAACTGTCCGAAAGGCAAAAATGCCATACGATATTATATATTATGAAAGTCAGAAACTAAAAAAAAATCAAAGATTAAAGCTAATTAAAGCTAAAAAAGCAAAGATATTATTTTTAATTATCAACAATGAGCGCTAACCGTGTATTGAGGCGGCCGTCAATGTGAGTGCGAGTGAGATTCACCATTGGACGGCTGGAATGGTGCATCTCTTTAGCACTCACCATTGACGGCCGCCTAATACGCACTTAGCGCTCATTGTTAATAATTAAAGATAAAGCTTAGCAAAAATTTCTGCTGGATCTTGTAGAGGGGGCTATAAACTTGGTCACTTTCTGACTTTCATAATAATGGATTTTAACAGAGTTATTAAGCCTTGAAAATGGCTATTTTCGCATTTTTCAAATTTTAAATCGCGTATAACTCGACAACAATCAATTTTAGAGAAAAATCACAAAATACCTTTTGTGAAGTGAAAAAATTATTTTTGTGAATTTGTCTAAAAAAAATTGTTTAAACAATTTATCGATCAAGGTACTGCCTGGCACCCAGTAGATTTGTTATAAGGACCTCTTTTTGAGTAAGTTTGTGCAAAAAATTCGAATCGGAGTAATTTACCTAACGGGGGCGACGATACAGACTAGACTAATTTGAACATATTCAATAACATTTAATTTCTAGAATCGGCTGTTTGTGTGGATCAGAATCAACTTTTACTAAATGGCATTGGGAAGAGTATACTTTTCCTAGTTGGAGTCTACTTTTTCTAGTAAATGTTGAATATAAATCTTCATTTTATATTTATAATCAACTTTTACTGAAACCAGCCGTTAGAGTTGACTCCAACTAGTTGGAGTCAACTCCAACTGGATAATCAACTTGAACTGTAACATATATACCAATGTATATCATGTTCGTGATATATATACAAACCTTTGCATAGCTGAGTTTTTAAGAGCTAAAGCTGCATCTTTGCGGTAAGTGGCCACAGGTGCACTGAAACCGGCAATAGTACTCCGCTTCCCAGTGGGAGAATTGGGGGCAGATCGATGTTTGTCGCCTCGTTCAAGGCCGTTTTCTAGTTGAAGTGGACTTGGGTTGTCTTTAAGTTTCGATCGCAATCCTTTGTAGGCACTTTTTACTCCCTTGCCACCATCTTTCACCTGAAATTTATAGTGATTTTAATTTATCCATGGTTCAAAATAACGGATGGTTCAAAAATGGAAGGAAAAGTTGGATATGCTATATATTACCCACAAAAAAGTATAAAAATAAACAACAGATTACCTGACAAAAAGAACTCAATTATGATATATTTACAGACTGACAAAGCATTGTAAATAAATTGAAATATAATATACATAATTTTGCAGAAAATTATATCATCAGTGACATCATAGCAATGAAAAGTGAAGCTTTGAAATCGGGCAAAAATATAATATTGTGCTGGATAAAAGCACACATTGGTATAAAAAAACAACGAAATAGTAGATAATCTGGCTAAAAAATCAACAATGAAGGAATCCGCTCTGCAAACCTATCAACTTCCTATGGGAGACATAATTTCTATTATCAGTATCAAACGGACGAAATGGCAGGAACAATACAACAATTCAGACAAAGGAAAGTATTACAAAAAAATCCAGCCTACACTTCCCATCAAGACATGGTTTAATCAAGTTTCCATCAGAGGCTTTATCAAAACTATTTGTCGAATAAGAAGTAATCACTGTCTGACTCCAGTCTACAAAAGAGAAATAGGACTTGTAGATAATGATGAATGTTTATGTGGAGAGCTAGCTGATCTACAACATATGCTGTTAGAATGTCCTTTACATTTTATTGAAATATCAAATTTCTATACCAATCTAGTTCAAGTTAATATACAATTTCCTTTTAATCTTATATACCTTTTACAATCAAATAATCTAGGTGTTTATAAAATTTTATACAACCATGTTAATTGTTTAAAATTAAAGCTCTGAAAAAAAAGAATAAAAAAATTATAAAAAAATAATTAAATAAAATAAAAAGTTACTAAGAAGACTAAACCTCCGAGAGGTTGAATCGGGTTTTGCTCTTAGCGTAGTAAAAAAATATATACAAAAAAATACATAAAAAACAAAAGAAAAAAAAACTAAATAAAAAAATAAAAAATATAATAAAAAATATAATAAAAAAATTGTTAAAAATATATTAAAAAAAAATAAAAAAAAACAATAAAAAAAACTTAGTAGTAGTAATACATAGTTTTAAATTTAGATACTAAGCATATATTTTGTAAGAGAGAATTCAAAACACATTGACTGGCCAGTTGGTTGCTTAAACCAGTGCCAATAAAACATAAACACACACACAATTTATACATACAGGGTAGCGAGAAAGTATGGAAACACGGTAATATCTCGGAACTCGCTGGAACGATTTTCATAGATTTTGGTGGGTAAGGGTTTTCTAATACCGCCGATATTATAGTGTTGTCAAATCTTCCGTTTTTCTGGAAATCTAATGAACTTTCTTATTTCAAATTGTATATTATTAGCGTTTTAACATCCTTAAGAAATACTGATTATTTTTCATGTTATATTTCCTATATCTAAATGCCATAATTTCGGAGTTATTGCTATATTTATTTAAAAAAAAATTTATAAACAAATTATAAAAATCAAATTTTTTGGCCGGGATAGACATTATTTTAGGTTCTTTGGATCATTGGGAACAAAAAGGCCTTTTTTTAATTTTTCTTTAAAGTCAATCGTTTTCGAGTTATAAACAATGTAAAACTGAAAAAAATCAAAAATACAAAATTAGACTACTAAATTTTCAAGATTCAAAAACACACGTAAAAAAAATAATTTTTGAAATTACGAAGTACCTAAATCAACATCAAACCTTCTTTTATCATCAGCTCTCTATAAAAATTTTTTGCATGTTTTATTCTAAAACATTGTTTTTTTTAATTGTTAATGAAGCTCATATGAGAGAACGGAAGATCGGGCTACATTAACAACTAGAAAAAGTGTTTTAAAATGAAATAAGCCCAAATTACTTATCGGTAACTGATAAAATAAGGTTTGAACTTGAATTTAGGCCCTTCGTAGTTTCAAAAATAATATTTTTTAGGTGTGTTTTTGAACCTAGGAAATCGTAATTTTTCGATGTTTTTCAGTTTTAAATTGTTTATAACTCGGAAATGATTAACTTTAGATAAAAATTACAAAAGGCCTTTTTTTGTTTCCAATGATTCAGACAACCTAAAATAATGTCTATCCCGGTCGATAAATTTGATTTTTATAACTTGTTTTAATTTCTTTTTTTTTTAATAAATGTAGCAATAATTCCGAAATTATGGCATTTAGGTATAAGGAATATAACATGAAAAATAATCAGTATTTCTTAAGGACGTCAAAACGCAAAAAATATACAGCATATTCTATTGGAAATAAGAAAGTTCATTATATTTCCAGTAAAACGAAAGATTTGACAACAATGTAATTATTACGATAATATAGGCCGTATTAGAAAACCCTTACCCACCAAAATCTATAAAAATCGTTACAGCGGTTTCCCAAAAATTACCGTGTTTCCATACTTTCTCGCTAACCTGCATAGGGAAAAAGACATAGTATTGCGAGAGATAATAGCAGTAATTATAATTAACATTATGTTTCGTTAAGATAAGAATCATCATGAAATACTTCACACCCAAAAGAGCGGACCCAACAAAAATCGAACTAAATACGAATTCCGCGGAATGCTTATACAGAAAATGAATATCCGAGAAGGTTGCTGAAAATGGAATATTAGAAAACAATAACATCGAGGAAAGCTAAGAAAAACTAAAAAATAACATAATTAACGCAGCAACATAATCACTTTAGTCGAGGAAATGAAGCTGGAAAAATGGCAAAACCTCGCAATTTTTTCGTCCAGCATCGATTTGTACAAAAATTTGGGATTAGGCTCAATTCACCCTCTAGTTCATTTTCTATATTGAGCCGTTGTACGCTTTTGGTTTTTTAAGGGTGAAAACCACCCCTAATTGTAAAAAATTATAAAATAACATTTTAAACTTTAATATTGTCAACATTTGCTTCTTATTAGTTACATAATGATTGTTTTGTGCTTTAAGATATAATATCACAATATTTAAACCCTTAAAACCACCCTTGTGGTTGGTAATCTTGTAAATGGTAGAGAATAAAAATTTGATATTTTGCAGTTGTGTATAACTTTACACACCCTATCAAAATAGTGTTGTTCTGAAGCTATTTCCTTGTGGCATTTTTATAATTATTTTATATAAAGTCGTCCCAGGAACGCAACTCATAAATATTGGCGATATCATTTTAAAGTCTTCTACTTTAAAATGTATAATATACGTCTGAATTGCCAATATAAATGAGTCAGATTAAATAAATTATTAGAAGAATTTTTTTACTTAGCAACAACATTTTTGTTTATTTTAATAGTATTTTGTATTTTGACAACGAAACCCGATTTGGGCTTCGAAACGTTAATAAATTCATTTTTTAGTAAAATTGTGGCTTATTTCCCATAGAAAATACTTAACTATCAAAATAGCTATCAAAATGACAGTGTTGCCATTTAAGAAAATCAACGATGACGTCATATCTCTAAATTGGGACACCCTGTATACATTATTATTGTATGTCAAAAAGGACAATTTGAAATACTAATCGACGGGTCTGAGCATTTTTCAAAAAAACAATTAGTATTTGAGATATTGAATTTATTCCAAATTACATACAGACTCTCTCTGTATATGAAGATGTACACGGTAGAAGTGATGAAGAAAAATGAAGAAATATATAGTTGTAGTACCAGACAAGAAGAAGAAGAAGAGAAAAAAAAAGAGAATTTTTATTAAAATATGTGGGAAAAATTAAAGATACATAAAAATTGTAAGAAAACAAGCAAAATTAAGAAGATACTAATCGAATAAGTAGCTAATCATTCAATTAAATCTAAGAAATAGGCTTGTAATTTTTTTTTTTAAATCTCTAAAGTAACGTAAATTATAAATAACTTAAAAATTTTAGATAATGAATTCAGGTTAAATTTTCGCGAAATATAATGGAAGTATTTGGAATATGAATAGACAATCTCTTACAGTAAGTGTTAGGATTAGAAAAAAAGGCACCTAAAAGAAATTTTCTTTAAACTTTATATGATAAGAGACATTTATTAATATTTATCCTAGCAAGAGACATTAATTTTTTATTATCGAGTATTATAAAAGATTAATCAAAAGACTGAAATAGGAATTAATAAAGTAACTTTAAATTTTTACTAAGAAGTTTAGGTAATATTAAGTTTAGTTAAATTTGGAAATATTATTAGGTAGATTCAAAATATTATACAGTGCTAGTCAAAAGTCCGTACACCCCCTCGTATCTTTTGACCGGTTATACTTATAATAGTGAAATTGGGAGGAAGGAAATGAACGGACGTAGGCTTCTTAACTAGTCATGACAGGTGACGTAAAAGTGACAGATGACTTTACAGCGCAACTGTGACAGATAATTTTAAATGGTACCCTATGGTAAGCGATACCTCGTTTGATAGGTATTGAAAATACCCATTCAGCTATACTAGTTATGTTTGAGTTTAAGCTCATTTGGATGAATAAATGAAATAATATAAAATTGTAGTTTCGCATTTAATTAATAAAAATTCAAACCTCCGCGTATGGTTACTTGTCAAAAAGGTTGACGTTGACGTAAAAACTACTAGAGAGCTGAAAAATGTTAACTTTTTTGACAAAATAACCATGGGCGGACATTTGAATTTTTAATAATTAAATGCGAAACTACAAAGTTATATTTATTTCATTTATTCACCAAAATCAAAATCAACTTAAACCCAAAAAAATTAGTGTGACTGAAGAGATATTTTCAATATCTTTCAAATGAGGTGTCACATATTGCCATAAGGTCCCATTTAAAATTATCTGTCACAGTGGCGCTGTAAAGTCATCTGTCACTATTACGTCACCTGTCATGACTAGTTAAGAAGCGTACGTCCGTTTGTTTCCTCACTCCAAATTTCACTATTATATGTATAACCGTTCAAAAGACACGAGGGCGGGTACGGACTTTTGACTAGCACTGTATAATTATTCACTGCTTATATGACGTAAATTAGCGTAGTACACTAAAAAGACTATGTTAAAAATTTGGATAAGTTTTATTTATTGTTTTACGAAAGAAAGTGAATTAGTAAACGGAAAAAAAGACTAAAGGACACGAAGAAACAGTACGTGATTAAGTGACAATTATAAACAATTATTTTTAGTTTTATAGAATACCAGTTTAGTATAGGGAAAATATGAACTTTTGTGTATAATAGGATTTTTGTTAAGTTAAGTGTCTTATAGCGGCCGAAGCAGGACCTTAAATATATAAGTAATATAAGGTATATCTCCTAAAAGGCGATGATGGTTATATCTCATTTTAAAACACGGAGAGAAATATATCATTTTAACAAAGCGGAGAGATGTAGTATAGTTGGGACAATCTATATAAAATATGTTTTAAGTTTTAAATTATCAAAATATAATATAGGGTATTAGCCCGATACGAAGACACTGACTTTTGACCGTGAATTATAAACGTGATGTATTTATATTATTATGTCGGGTATAAAAATGCAGTGTAGGTGAATTTAGTATTAGAGTTATTATTAGATACTTGAGATGTACAAATGTAGTGGTAGAGGTAATGTGATGTTATTGTAAACAATTATGGTTGAATCACTGTTTGTTCGATGTAAATATAATGTTAGCCAAACAACAGAGTTTTAATTAATATGGACCCAAAAGGCATTATGGACAACTTATTTATGACACTATGGGACAGCGCTAAAAGTACAGATATAAAACAGAGATGCTAGGTGAATAACATTAATAATGGGTAAGAAACAGAAGAGTAAAATGGGACCACCACATGAGCCTACAAATAGAGTAGTACGGATGGCGAGAGACGGTTCTCCAATAGGAAGACGATCAGTGGTCTCTTCTTCTTCAAGACGAAGAAGAAGAAGTTAGGTCACGTACAAACACACACCTGCCGATACAATTAAGGCATAAACAAGGCAAATATCACAATAAAATTTTAAAAACTTACCGTTTTTACAGCCGATTTCATAGCCGGATTGGCCTAGAAGCAAAAGAAAAATTAACTTTGAATACTATTTAAAATCCTCTAACTAACCTTATCCTTTACGCTTTTAAAAAACGCAGTTCCTTCCTTTTTCATCGTCGTCGTCCACTCCTTATATTGTTGTTTTAGTTTTGAACCCGATTTTGCTGAATAACCTTCTATTTCGAACTCAAACTCATCCGAGAAGCCTTGTCCGGTGTTCAACATCGTCAATCGCTCTTCGATAAACTGAAACAGATTGATATTATGTACATTAGAAAATTTCAAAAATCATGTATTAGCCCAGTAAATGACCGTTTTGGAGTGTAATTTTCCTAATAGTCACGACGGGTTTGCTTGAAAATTTGGATTTAGGTTCTTCTTAACCTCTACTTCATGATTGGACTTGAGCCCAGGGTTGCTTTTACTTAAGGGTGAAAGCCACCCCTTCTCGGGAGTGAAAAAAATACGTTCAAGTTCAAAATAAGTCCGGAAATGGATAAACTGACTAATTATAAGCAACTTTTGTTCTATAGAATTTTTTCACTCTTTTCAAAGTAGTCCTGTCGCCAGGGGGTACAACGGCCTCCTTAATTCAGATGGACTTACCCAAATTTTTTTTGTATTTTGACCCGTAGAACACGAATTTTTTGGGTAACAGTTGATCCGGATGTCGATAAGATTGTTATAAACAAAGTACTTGAGGAATTACATAACAGCGATTTTTCGCAAAACATAACATTTTTTTGTATTTTTTGGGCGATTCTCAGCAAAAAATGGTCTTACAAGTTTTACAAGGATGCATAATTTTCGAGATAAACGCGGTTGAACTTTCAAAAAATCGAAAAAGTGCAATTTTTGAACCCGAATAACTTTTGATTAAAAAATAAAATAGCAATTCTGCTTACTGAATTTGAAAGTTCAAGTCAAATTCTATCGGTTTTAATTATTTGCATTGTTAAAAATTAAGTTTTTATTTGTTAAACAAAGCCATAAACACATAGTGTTTCCCGTGCCCAATGCATGCGTTTTAATGTACGTAATCTACGTAGAAATTGTCTGTATGCGTGCCTACTCGTTCGATTTCAAATGAGAAATGCATTGAAAACATCATTCAATCACTATGTGTTTATAGCTTTGTTTAACAATAAAAAAATTAATTTTTAGCAATGAAAGTAATCAAAACCGAGATAATTTGACTTGAACTTTCAAATGCGGTAAGCAGAAATGCTATTTTATTTTTCAATCAAAAGTTATTTGGGTTCAAATATTGCAATTTTTCGATTTTTTGAAAGTTCAACCGCGTTTATGTCGAAAACTATGCATCCTACGAAAAAAACTTGTAAAAACATTTTTTTGCTTAAAATGACCCAAAAAATACAAAAAAATGTTTTGTTTTGCGAAAAATCGCTGTTATGTGATTCCTCAAGTTCTTTGTTTATAACAATCTTATCGACATCCGGATCGACTGTTACCCAAAAAATTCGTGTTCTACGGGTCAAAATACATAAAAAAACCTTGGGTAAGTCCATCTGAATTAAGGAGGCCGTTGTACCCTCACTGGCGACAGGACTAAAGCATTTGCTAGTGAAAATGCTTATTTTTCAACAAAAAAATACGTTTTCAGGCGATTTTACTCAAAAATGTAGCCTATAAAAAAAAACGAAAAAATCTTGTACTTATGAAGTCTATGGAGCCAACAAAAGCAAAGTTGTAGCTCTAAAAAATAGGTTCTTATTCGACAAATTCCAAATCGAATATTTTAACGTGAAATAACCAAACAATAGCACTTTTCGGGGAAAACTCATTCTTAAAGTGTTTTAAAAAAGCTTTAGTTTTATTTTTTATAAAAGTTTCTAGTTTGGGTTCGAAGTGCTTATTTTTGAAAAAAATTGGTTTTATAATACATACAAACATTTTTTTTTAATTTGGAAAAAATGCTTTTTTTCAAAATTACTTTAAAAGTATTAGTGATTCGAAAAATCTCGAAGATAAATCTCATTTTATCCATACTGGACTTATTTTGAATGATGCTTGTTGTTCCCCCCCGCCCCAAGTAAAACCAACAACCGCACAAGTCTAATTTTGAAGTAGAGGGCAAATATGTAGAACCTAAATCCAAATTTTTATGAAATTCGAAAATGACACGGTATCCCCGTATTTCATGTTCTTTTAAGTACTGGCCTATTATGATTTTTATATTGTTAGTCCGTGTGCGGCATTTTTGATAAATAATAAATTATAATCATATTGATAACATATTAAAAAATTACAACTATTTGCCATAAATAATAAATTATAACTGACTGCAAATGATTGATTGAATATATCAAGAATAAAAAAGCAATGACTGGTTTTAATTAATCAATTAGTTTGTTTACAATGGCAATTTGATATAATTCACATCAATCATATGCAATTTCAGCATTAATAGAACGCTAAAAAATTACAGCATTTTTAAAAAAGAGAACAGTACTATTTGAGAAATTTGAGAATGGACGCTTTAAGATTTTAGTAAAACATTTCCAGTAAAATATAACATAAGCCAAGAAGTTTTTAGTAACACATTAAACCGATGGGCACAATATTTCGAAGAATTATTAAACGATAAAGGCCAAACAGAAACAGAAATGCAACAGCGAGGCAAGAAATAGAACAACAACAAACACAATAACCGACAGAAATGGAGATAATAGCAGTAATAACAGACTTAAAAAAAGAGTGTGTGTACTTTGTACGCACGTAAGAAGTTATACTTCTATTTTTATGATTTCAACGAAACAAATATATTTTAAACATTTTAATTGTATTTTTATTTAAATATTAAACTAATTTTAATACTTAAAATAATACCAAAAATTAAAAATAACGTTAATACGTCATTTTTTATGAACTGGAGCGTCCCTCCAATAGGGAACTTGCATAACATTTTAAATTCGAAAAAAAAATGTTTATAAATCACAACAGAACATAGTTTAAAACATGTATCAAAGATAAAAAACGTTGTTTTTGTGTTCCGTTTGGCCCCTAAAGACGATTCTAAATTAAAATTATTGCAGCTAGCCCAAAACGTGTCGTGACGTCATATGGTTTTGTGTTTACATTCTGGACCAACAAAGTAAACAAAATTGTATATAATTTTAAATTAGACATTATAAACGTCAGTAGAAAATACGTTTGATCGTTTGAACTATTTTAAATTCATAGAAAACTTGTACTTTTACAAAATGGCACTAAACAACACTTATAGTGTTTTCTTTTATTTTCCATAGTAAACCTTCTTTCCTTTCCTTCAAAAACTGTATCAAACTCCAATCTCAACAACTATTAATTAGTCCAAAAATAGAACCACTTTTGTCTCGGTTCTCACAACTTTTAAAACACAACTTAACATCCCTAGCCATAATAATAAAAATGACAACACATTCTTTAACCACAACCACCATATTGGATAATTTTCGACATGTCATTGAAATACCCAATCAGAGCAATCTTATAACGTACCTGCGCGTAGCACCAACAATTTTGATGAATTCGCGCACATTTACATTCACTCCCAATCGTGCCTAAAGAAGTGTAACTTCAAAAATAATAAAAGTACCGGAGAAAGCGGAGTTCCAGCAGAGATATTAGCAGCGGTAGGAGGAAATATACTGCAGAAAAGCTCGACATATAAAGAAAATATGGAAAAACGAAAAAATGCCTTAGCGATGGAACACAACACTCATCTGCCAATTCACAAGAAAGGTGGTAAAAATATTCGTGAAAATTACAGAGGAATCGCACTGTTAGAAGTGGGATATAAGGTATTGGCCAAAATTATAAGAACCCGAATAAAAACTTATGAATCAGAGACAATAGGCGAATACCAGGCTGGTTTCAGACTGGGAAGAGCAAGAACCGATCAAATTTTTATGCTAAAATTATTACAAAACAATAGTTATGAGCAAAATATAGGCTTGCATATTATGATCTTTATCAATTTTATACAGGCTTACGACTCCGTCTCACGAAACGGACTATACGAAGCAATGAGATCATTAGGAATATCAGAGAAACCAGATCATCAGATAATACAGTCAATACAGTCATGATAGAAGGAAGTTTTTCAAAATCGGTTTAACGTTAATAGAGGATTAAAAAAAGGAGTACCCCTGTCAACAGACTTATTCAACCTAGTTCTAGAAAAGATAATTAGAGAAGCCAATATCCAGATAAGCGGCACGATTTTGAACAAAAGACAACAGTGCATAGGTTTTGCAGATGACTTGGTGATTATGACACGTTCAAGAGTAGAACTTCGAAAAACGTTCAAAAAATTTGAAGAATCTAAAAAATATGACCTGATTACAAATCAACAAAAACCAAATTAATGGAAATGAGAGGGGGAAATGAAGAAGGAAATAAATGGATCAGTCTAAGGACAAATGACAGAGAATATAAATTTGCGAAGGTAACTGAATTTCAGTACCTTGGAGTAACAGTTACAAATAGAGGAGACGAAGAGAGAGAAATAGATAAACAGTTGTTGAAAGGTAGCAAAGCAGTAGGAGCATTAAACGCATTGTTGAAGGCAAAAAACGTGTCCAGGGCAGCCAAGATCCGAACGTATGAAACCATAGTGAAACCAACGGTGTTGCATGCATGTGAATCTTCAACAATGAATCAGAAAGAAGAAAAAACGCTAGATATTTGTTTTGGTGGTATCTATAAAGAAAGCTATCAGGGAATGGTGCAGAAGAACAAACCAGTATGGAGATGTATAAGAGACCTAAAATAACATAGAAAATCATGGCGCAGAGAGTTAGATGGTTGGAACATATTGCATAATCAAGAAAGAAACGCCCCAAGAGTTTTGTTAGCAGGAGAACATGGGAAGAATAGAAGAGGAAGACTACGAAGGAAGTGGTTTGATGTCGTCCGGACTGACATAGAAGAAATAAGTACAAGAGGCTGGAGAGAACAAGTAAAGGAGCGAAAGAAGTGGAATAACGAGAACAAAGAAAAAAAGGTAGAATAAGGAAGTGGACACACACAACCTAAGGAAGTGGACATATACAACCAACGAAACTGAACAACAACTAGGAAAAAGATTAATAAATGAGAGCAATGAGTATAGACTGAAAACCTGGATGAAATCAGTATTCAGGAACCATTAATAATCCAAAGATATAAGGATTCAGCGAAGAAGAAGTTATCATATTAATTTAGACAAGAGTTACTAACTGAATTCTGACTAAATTTTTAATAAACAAACATAAATTCAAAAAAATTACAAAAAAATTCAAATATGTCTGAGCAATATTTTTACTTTTTCTATACTTTTGTAGGGAGAGTGTACTGATTTTCTCCAAATTTTAGTATTTTCTTGTACTACAAAAAAAGGACTCTCTGAACTTTTTTCAGATTTTTTTGAACCCAGGGACCACTTTTATAAGCCTTAAAAGGCCCAAAAAATAGACCCTTTTAACAGCTTTTGAAGAATTTTTTTCTCCGTTCCCTTTTCACCATAAATAATTTAGAAAAGGTCACGTTTTAGCTCCTGATGAATACTTTTTATGTGAATTTTTCAACTTGTCAAATATCAGGGCGCCGTTTGGGCAAAAACGCCAATCCAGGCGATATTCTATCCTTATAAATACATCATGAATTATGGAAGCAGAAAAAATACCTGGTCTCAAAAAATCTGAAAAAATTCAGAGTCATTTTTTTATAGAACAACATACTAAAATTTGGGGAAAAACGGTCGACAATATTGCTCGCACGTAATTATTTTTCAAACTCTTAAAACAAGCACAATAGTCAGGTAAACAATTAAACAAAGGGAAAAAAATTAACAAAACAGTACCTAATATAGATTGCTATTGCCTTTCAACTAATTTCAATTAATGGGCGACACAAAACTATTACAACCCACGAAAAGTCATTACTGCAATTGAAACACGACGTACACACAAACACGTAAAAACAATCTCCGAACAGAACACCGTTATTAATAGCTTCAAAGTAGTCGCATCGTTCGAGTCTTTGTACATTAATAAACCAATTTAGAGATGTTCTTTCATTATTCAATTAATGGCATTTATTGTCGCCAATTCATCTCGTGGCTACGCTATTAGTAAAGAAGAGATTTGATATTTATACTCAATTCCAATATTAGATGGTCTAATAAGTAACCTCCTTTGAAATAAAAAAACATGTTTTTCCTGAAAGTTATTTTATTTTATTCGATATAGTCTCCTTTTAGCTCAGTATATTTTATTCCCAACTCATGAATTTTCGATATTGTCATAACGCTCATGTGAGTCGGGACATTGTCTTGGAGAAACAATAGTTTTTTCTTCTGCATATGGGGCCGTTTCTCACTGAGTTGCTTTTTCAGTTAGTCCAATAATGCACAATAATGTTGGCTATTGATAGTTTTACCTTTTTCAAGATCATCATGGCATCCACACTCCTAGCGAAGTGATTGCCGCCCTCTTTCTCTTCCGATTCGTTTGTCGCGGTGAATCACTCCGCATTAACATTTTGGTTTTACAATTGGTTGTGTGACTTGGCATCTTCTACAATTTTCCTCCATTCGTTCCTGTTTTTGCTTCTGGTTACCCATTCTGACTCCCATCTTCTTGAGGTCCTCGACTATCTGGTTCTCCCATCTAGTTTTGGGTCTTCCTCGTGGTCTGCCTGATGCAGGTCTCCATTTGGAAATTTTTTTGATGACGGTTCATCTGAGTCTCTGTGCCTTGATAAACCTGACGATGTCTTCTCCTTTCAGAAGTCTTCTTACTTCGTGGTTCATGAGTTTTCTAAATTCATTATTACCTAAGTTTAGTGGGCCAGCTATCCTTCGAATTCCATAGTACTAGCGCGAGAATTTTACTGTCACCATTGCATGTGGTTGTCTTTTTAAAGACAGATCACATGTTATGATTTTTTTGTAACGGATATTCTTGAGTTGGGGTTGATTTTATGTAATCGAATGAACTATCTTTCAATAAAGTCGTCTCAGGAACACAACTCATAAATATTGGCAATATCATTTTAAAGTCTTCTACTTTAATATGTTTGAATTGCCGATATAAATGAGTCAGATTAAATAAATTATTAGAAGAATTTTTTTACTAAGCAACAACCTTTTTGTTTAATTCATTAATATTTTTTGTATTTTGACAACGACACCCGATTTGGGCATCGAAACGTTAATAAAATCATTTTTTTTAGTAAAATTGTGGCTTATTTCCCATCAAAACTAGTTAATTGCAAAAATGCCACAAGAAAATAGCTTCAGAATAGAGTGAAGATAAGATTAAAACTATCAAATAGATTTTTAGTTAAGGATCGTTTTAGACAACGGTAGACGTTATCAACTGTATTATTTAAGCTTGTTGAGGAAAAATATCGAGGGAATAGAATGTTAACAAACATCAGACATTTGTTATTCTATCTAGAATTAAAAAGAAACTGGTAGAAAAGGACAGAAGATTAAAAAAAGGATGTGTGTATGTACTTTATACGCACGTAATGCCTAAAGAAGTATAACTTCAAAAACACGGCACAAAAATATGAGCTAGAAGTAAACACAAAAATTAAAATAAAATATATAATTTGAAATAGAAAATACGACACAAACAGAAAACTTGTAATAAAAACCGAAGAAGACAAAGTATATGCATTTGAAGGGGAACGATAAGAGGATAAATATAGGGACGATTTTTAAGTATGTATGACAATGCTCGTCCACACATCCCATGAGTATTGCAAAATTATCTTGGCAATGTATAAATTACCACCATTAATTGGTCATCAAGAAAATCAGACTTAAAACCCATCGAGCATTTGTGGAATAATATGGGAAGGCAAGTAAGCACTCTACAAGCAACACCAGCAGACTTAATTATGCTGACAATAAGGTTAGTAGAAATGGGGAAACAAATTAACCAAGACCAAATTAGAATAAAATTTCTAAATAAGAAAATGCAACAACATCAGAACTGTTCAAAAAGAACAAAAAGTATATTTTTAAATGCGACATTATGGCACTTTTGTGTAATTAAGTCTTCTATTAACTCCTAAAACAGAAAATATTTTGTGTATTTATATGTAATCTCACCTGCTGGAAAATTTGTAAGTGCAGCATCTCTCTTAAAAAAGGCTGCAACGATGGTGGCCTCGTCTCGATAAATCGTTCTTCATCAAATGTAACTTTCTGGCCTGGTTGAAATTTGAGAGCATCCCTATATCCACCGATTAACTGTACCAATGCTCTTAAAAATGCTCTAGACACACCGTCACCTAACTGTTTGTTTTTTAGCTGCTTTCGTAAAGAATATACCTGAAATCAAGAAGTAAAAATATTAAACTTGTTAATTAAAAGTCTTGTCTAGTTCACAAAAATTCAGTTATGGCGAGGTTTCGCCGTACAGATTTTAAACAACCCGCCGTTCTGCCATTGCTTAATAAAATCGTGGTAAAGTAACATAGTCCATGTGGTGAGACCACTCCCGTCTGAAAAAATTTCTGATTCGGTTTCATTGTGGATTCCTATTCAAAAATGTTCCCGTTAAACAAATATGAAGGGTGCCGGCCGAAATTTTTGGGCAGAATTTTTTAAACAAATACAAAAGATCACCTTTTTTTGACCCGAAGAATAATTTTTTAGGTTTCTTAGGTTATTGTAAATAAGAAAGGTATCTTGTGATTTTTCTCAAAAATTGATAGTTTTCGAGTTATAGGCGATTTAAAATCTGAAAAATGCGAAAATACGCATTTCCGATACTTAAAAACTCATATTTAAATTAGTATTTTTGAGGTTCCCAAGTACTTGAACTGTAGTTTAAACATTCATTTTCAAGATTCTGCAGACTGATCGGGTCTAACTTCAATTTACACCGTTGTTATTTAATTGTTAATTATGCGTGTCCATCCGATTTTTTTGCCGGTGCGGCGCGCTTTATTTCAAAAATCTTCTATTTTCCTCCGAAAAATATATTTTTTAGATTCTTTGAGACATACTACATAAAATAGGTTTCTTGTTATTTTTCTCAAAAGTTAATAGTTTTAAGGTTATAAGCGATTTAAAATCCGAAAATGCGTATTTCCATATTTTACGGATTTTAAATCGCTTATAACTTTAAAACTATTAACTTTTTCGAAAAATAACAAAACACCTATTTTTTTTAGAATATCCCAAAGAATCTAAAAAATATATTTCTCGGAGGAAAAAAGCAGATTTTTCAAATAGAGCGCGCCGCACCGGCGAAAAAATCGGATGGACACGCATAATTAACAATTAAATAACAACGGTGTAAATTGAAGTTAGACCCGATCAGTCTGCAGAATCTTGAAAATGAATGTTTAAACTAAAATTTAAGTACATGGCAACCTTAAAAATGGTAATTTAAATATGAGTTTGTAAGCCTTGAAAATGCGTATTTTCGCATTTTTTACATTTTAAATCGCCTATAACTCAAAAACTATCAATTTTTGAGAAAAATCACAAGATACCTTTCTTGTTTAGAATGATCCAAAAAAATATTTTTCGGGTCAAATACGGGTATCTTTTGTATTTGTTTAAAAAAATTGTTTAAACAATGTCTGCCCAAAAATTCCGCCCGACACCCTTCAGATTTGTTTAAAGGGGACAGTTTTTTAATAATAGGAATCCACAAAGAAACCGAATCAGAAATTTTTTCATACGGGAGCGGTCTCACCATATGGACTAATAGTGCCGGACGCTATAGCTGGAGATACACATGCCTGTTACTAGCACAATGGCATACCAGTAACTAGCAAGCGCCAGCTACTGTACCCAAACTGGCAAGTGTGAAAGTTTACTACCACGCCAGTTTCTGGCATGCTAGCTAATCGCAAGCAATTTGATTTTTCGTGCCAGTAGTGTGCTGTTTGATGCAATGCGCATGCGTGAAGAGTGTACAGGCATGTGTGAACGCACGTGACAGGTACTGGTATACCAGGAGTTATTGAAGTTTTAAAAAAATTTTTCAAGTTTTTGTTTAATTCACTCCTAATACTTTCCATTTTTGTTTTAAGAAATTTAGAAATTAAAAAAAAATGACTTTTTAGTACTTTTCACGTGGAAATCAGTCTGATTACTGGTATGTATAATATCTACCTCTGCTGTTTTTGCCTTGTCAGTACATACATGCAAGCTGCTGGCATGCCAATTACTCGCAAATGTGTCTTGTGCATGCCAGTTACTTATGCCAGCAACTTTCCTAATTTACAGGCATGTGTGCACCCGTCTTATTGGACGTTCACTAATATAACATCCTAATAAGCACGAACATTTCGCAAATATGCCAGTTAATGAACGAATGATTCGACAGCGAATTGCATAAAAAATGGCTCTATTTGACGAAGAAAAAAGTGTTCCTACATCATGACAACGCACCAGTTCACAACTCCGCCACCGCCAAATTGGTCGAATTGGACTACAAACTGTTGCCCCATCCACTGTGTTTTCTAGGTTTGGTCCCGTGCGACTTATTTTCCAAACTTGAAAACAAACTAGTCGGGCAGAAATTTGAGTCGAGTGTGGAAGTCATCGCCGCCATGGAGGTGTACTTTGCAGACTTAGAGAAAACGTATTTTTCAGACGAATTAAACAGATCAGTTG
The DNA here is from genome assembly GCF_917563875.1 of Diabrotica virgifera virgifera. Taxonomy (NCBI): domain Eukaryota; kingdom Metazoa; phylum Arthropoda; class Insecta; order Coleoptera; family Chrysomelidae; genus Diabrotica; species Diabrotica virgifera. Next base: position 63,259,702 of record NC_065445.1, on the reverse strand, counting down.
GCTGGCTTCAGGGGTCGTATTTTCGAATTCAATCGAATATTTTCGCATACGAGTTAACTCTAATGAAAAATTTCGTATACGAACGTGAATGTGTATTTTTGAACGTCCTTCGAAATGTTATACGTATACGAGCAGAATTTGCACCGGCAACACTGCAAATTCGAATAACATTGAACTTATTTGTCATCTGAGGAGTCACAATGTTGCCATACTTTTTTTGTCTATTTCTTGTATAATTTCAATCAATGGTATAATCGCAGTATCAAAAACAAAATGTTATACTTGTTATATATACTGCGGTATAATGTACAAGAATAAGATTGTATAAGAACGTCTAATGTATAAAGATAACGACTTATAGTCTGAACAAATTATAAAAAAGGCAATTTTTGGGAAAAGTTGTTTAGCAGTTATTTTAAGTGTAATCGAATCTTAAGATTGCATAGGTATATTAGTAATATCGATTTGCAAAGTCAGCAGAAAGTGTGCTATTTTGTTTAATATTATTTTTGTATCCAGTATTTACTCTGATATTTTACTATTTACTTTTCAAAACTTTACTTCAAAGCGACTTTTTAAATGCACCTTTATGTAATGTGATAGTATGAAAAAATTGAGGATATGGCAACGGTGTCATATGTCAAGTTTGGAGCTTAGATCCAATGCTAAAATGCGTACATAAAGTTAGGTTAGGTTATATTTTCAAGGCATAATCGTACAACATGTCCTTTCTTTCTATTAAAGAATTATTTAAACCAGCCATTGAAAATAAATTTCAATGTAAAAATATTGTAGACAACAACACAATTAACACTATCAGCTCAAACTATCATGAAAGCTGAGATGACGTTGAAATGACAACAATAATTCGTATACGAGCATCACGATTCGAATGGTTGATACCCATTCGAGTCGTCGTATACGAAAAAATTCGTACACGAAGTATTCGAAAATACAAGACACCGGATTTCAAGCGAAATTCTTCTAATTTCGTATGCGAAATATGCTCGAATGAATTCGAAAATAGGACCCCTGCAGTCTAACATACATGTAATCTGCTATTTCTAGTAGGGACCTTACTATCCCGAACAGCTATCTACTTTCATCAACTTATAGTTGGCTAATTTTTTAAATTTTAAAATGTAAACAACAATTTAATCTAACTAGTGTTGGTTCTGCGGTTATTAGAGCAAGTACTCACAAGCAAGTACTCAAGTTGCTTGTAGCAATACAAAATAAAACGAATGCTCTGAAACGTGTTTCTAGGTCTACCCGTTATTAAAGAGGTTTGTAAGAAGACTGATCTGAATCAAAACGCACTGACTGGTGCATGCCTTTAGCGACCCCTAACGAGGAAATATAAAGTGAGTGTCGATAACGATTAAAGTAAACTGTAAACTCAAGGCTTCATCATGCCATCGGGCGATGCTAGGAATATATTCCACTAATGCATCGACAGTTTAATCATCTAACTAAATGGCTATCAATTTATACTCTGCGTCAAGTATAACGTGAAACAAAATAACATAGGCATAACTAATTAACCCGGCACCTGCCACGTGAGGTGCTACCAGCACCCCATAACACATTTTTATCAAATATTTGGTGTTTCAAGTTTGGTAACCGAGCTGTGCGTCATAGTAGCTTTCTATAATATTATATAGCATATATGTGTTAGTGTTTGAAGTGGTTATTAGTGTCATTCTGAACTTATAGCTCTAAAGTCGAATTGGGGTGTCATCATCTGGCACTTTAAGTTTTAATTTTTTTTTTGTATTTGTGATAAACAGGTCAAATTTACATTTTTTTATGGAAATAACTGATTTAAATTATTAATACAGACTCTATACTCACTAAATTTTAATTTTTTTAGATATTTTACTTGACTTCATTTATTATGGCTTGGTACTTGCTAATTTGCTTATAACACCTTTTTCATTTTATTTTTTAACTTTTATAACATATTAGTGGCTAATAAGTTATTAAAACATGTTTATTTATGTTCTTGTGTTACTCAACACATTATTTTGTTTTTTTAAACAAGTAGATCACAGAAAATTTTTAAGGGGTGCTGTGAGCACCCCACGTGGCAGTTGGCGCCTTGCAAAGCCACGTGGAAGGTGCCGGGTTAAGTAAAATTGTGGCTTATTTCCAATAAAAATAGTAAATTGTATAATTTTTATCTTCTACTCTGTTGTAACGTTACGTTAGTGCTTTTGTTTAGTGGTGAACTAATATTACACTGAAAAACTATTAAAACTATATAGCTAACTCACTACTTCTGTTGGGAGACTGTTTAGATCATCAAACGGCGTTTCTATTGTATTTGCATCAGTATCTAGAATTACAACATCACCTATCTCACTTCTTCTAACTTGCTAAAAAATGAAAAAAAAATCATTTTAATTGCTTGAAAAAATAAATCCTTAACCAACATCGGTTCGTGACAAGTTTAAACAGTAGATTTAAATAAAAACAACGTAAATACTGCTAAATATAACTTGAAGCAAAACAGAATCCAAATGCAGAGGAACAAGAAGAAATTTCAAAAATATGAACTTAGTGACTCACATAGACCGAAAATCAAAGATTAAGATATTATACGATCATTAGACCAAAAGCATGTTATGAATGTGAGACATGGAAAATAACAGAGAGTACAAAAAAGTTTTTGAATGGAAAATTAGGAATATGTTGTACCGAAGTATGAAAATAGGATACAGAGATCCAGGCACAATCATGAACTTTACGAACTGTTCAAAGGAACACCTAAATAACCACATACTGCCTAGAAGACCCCTTAAAAATGCAGTGCAGAACACCAAAAGAGAGACCATGGAAATCATGGGAGAGTCAAATAGCAGCGGTTAAGTAAGTTTTGATGGACATCAAAACATGAGCATTGGACATGAGCGGCGCGTGAATAGAGAAGGCCAAGACCTCATTTCGACTTTGTCGTCATTTGGTGAATAAGTCATTCACGTTCACTATGGAACATAGTGTCCCATATCTCCCAATTCTTCTATTCTCTGCGTTGTGACTTGTTCTTTGATCTTCTTATCGAGTGTATATTTCATATTGTCTTTGTTTGTTTACCATTACATGTTTATCATCAATCTTTCTTCTTCTTTAAATGTTATCTCGGTTAAGGAGGTAGATAATTATCATGCACACTCTAACTTTCGAAGTCATTGTTGTAGTCCCGTTTTGAGCATCAACGTCGCATCTTTCTATGCATTATATTTCCGGTATATTGTAGTTTTCTTTCTTTTATTGCCCTTACAACTTTTTTTCTTTCCTCATGCTTTTAAACATTTTTCGACGAATAACAGCCAGCATTTTAGAAATTATGGCTTTTGTAGTGACGCTTAGATTGTACGTAAGGCAGTTCTTGTGTCTGTGTTAGAAAGTACCATAAAAATCCTTCGTAAATGTGGGCCTACTGTTAAAGAAAAAAGGAGATCCGTTAGAAGATTAGGGAAAAATGTTTGTAGAGGATGATTCTCTAATAGGAACAGAACTGACGTCTTCATACTCAGGCATTGAACTCTCGGGCTGTGTCAATATTAAGAAGCATGTGGGAGAACAAGGCAAAAAAGCAGCAAGAGAATGTTGTGGCAATACAATAATATAATAATAGTCTCCCGTTTTATACCGCTGACGCGGCTTTGGGAGTGCAGCAGGGTAGTCTGCTATATCTAGGGTCTACGGTATACAAAGAAGGTAACAGGGCCAGTGCTACGCTCAACCGCCTATTATTACCCCTGGTTTTACCCAAGGTACTCATTTTTATTCAGGCTTTAAAAATATCTAGATGTTCTCGCCGGCGCTGGGTCTCGGACCCCGGCCTACCAGCATGCGAGTCAGACATCCTACCGCTGAGCTACGCCGGCCCTGTGACAATACAATGTGGTGAAATAAATACATACAAAGTTCTGTCAATCTTACGATTTACAAAAAAGCGATTCAAAAAACACAGGGAATAGTATTACAAAGAACACTCTATGGAAAATTATGCAAAAACACAAAGATTGCGCTGAGTAGATCAGCTTATAAGAATGGATAATAACAGAACACCTAGTAGAACGGTTAGTGGAACTATGGTGGGACGCCGGTCAGTAGGACGACCAAGAAAGAGGTGGATAGATGAAGTTATAGCTGATACTAAAGAGATATGGATCCTCCATAACTGGAAGAGAGCAGCAGCAACTTAGGCTTCATCGCCATAAGAGAGAGAGACAGAGAGAGAGAGAGACAGAGAGAGAGACAGAGAGAGAGACAGAGAGAGAGAGACAGAGAGAGAGAGAGAGAGAGAGAGAGAGAGAGAGAGAGAGAGAGAGAGAGAGAGAGAGAGAGAGAGAGAGAGAGAGAGAGAGAGAGAGAGAGCGAGCGAGAGAGCGAGAGATCGTGAGAGCGTGAGAGCGAGAGAGCGAGAGAGCGAGAGAGCGAGAGAGCGAGAGAGCGAGAGAGCGAGAGAGCGAGAGAGCGAGAGAGCGAGAGAGCGAGAGAGAAAGAGAGAGAGAGAGAGAGAGAGAGAGAGAGAGTGAACAAAAAATTAGATCCGATACATCGAATACAGGAGACAACAGAATTGAGGAAAACTGGAAAATCATTAACGGATAGTTAAACATAATGCAATAAACACATCAATAAAAGAGGCACATATGGGTAGTGAAAGTAGCACGAGACAAATCTCCAATCCACTCAATAATAGGATGTGTGTGGTAACAATGGAGTGATAACATAAATTAAGTAATCAAATGAAATAAAGAACTTCTGTAAAAAAATCTATAATAATTATTTAAATCTATAATTATTATAAAATATGGTTCTGGAGACTGTCAACACAAGTTTACTTACCTTAAATACTTCTTCAGGCACTCCAATAAGAAAAGGCATGGGAGCCAATAGATAATCCATTAGCGCCATCGGCAACACCGGTATAAATATATGTTGCCATATCATGGGGTATATAATATCGTTGGCTGATTGTACACAAGCGCTAAGTCGTTTCAGTTTCTTCGAAGTAAATATTATCCTTCTTTCAAAAAGCATCGATGCAAAGATAACAGACATTGTATGTGTATCGACTGCATTAAAATATTCTGTAAGGTTTCTCTGAAAATAAAAAACGATTTGAAATCAAATTGTTCGAGCGTTAGTGACTTCGTTAAAATTCAGAGTCAACATGCACGACTCTGTTCAAACACAAGATAAAGGATTTTCATCTCTGTCGCGCTTTAATTCGATTAAATTATAAATAGTTATGGCTGTTCTCTAGTTACTTCGCAGATGAAGACGGCTCATACCTTGTGTTCAAATTTTCGAATAAATTATCATTAATTGTACAAGCTCTTCTATTTCAGAAAGTTTACAAATGGCAATTTGGGAGTAACTGTATACATTTTTCGAATTCTTGTTGACTAAATCTGCACGCTACTTCATTAACGACTGTTTGTATTTTTTTTTGTTGTAAATTTTGTGTAGCATTTCCTTCATTCTGTCTTTAAACATTAAGTTTAGTTAAGAAGATGCTAACATTAAATATATACTAGCTAAAGTTTTACGGCATAATCTTTTAATGGTTAAATTAGTGAAAAATGTATCATGTCTTTCAACATTGTTCTATTAGAGCTGTTTCTCTGTAGAATATAATTTTTTTCAAATATCATTTTTGCGTAGGAATAAAGCACAAAATTTAAAATAAAATCTTATACATTTGATTTTTTGATTGTTTGCATATTAGAGGAGCTGCGCAGCCCCAAAAAGATGCATAAAGAAATCAAATAACCCCCAATAAAAAATTTCTGATATAAACTAAGTGTAATCGATTCTTTATGTTATTTAAAACAAAAAAACCTAAATATATTTTTATGAATGAATGGCAGATAATTTGTTATTAAGAATTGATTGCAAAATAAAAAAAAGTTAAAAATAGCAAATAGCAAAAAGTATTGCAAACACTTTTTCTAATTTAACCTTAGAATTGCTGTACCTTTATTATTTTCTGAATTGTTGCAAAAATATTTAGTTTAGGATAATAGTTATTTATGTACCAAGTCAGTAAAGTGACTCTTTATCGAACGAGTCTGATATTACGAGAAGAGCGAGCGTAGCGAGCGAGGCGAGTAACAGACGAGTTCTATAAGGAGTCTTTACTGACGTGGTGCATACAAAATTTTATCGCCAACATATATTTTTTAAATTTATGTCGTCCGAACCACTAAGGTTATAAACGACAATGGAAAATTCATATTACAAATAAAAAGAGATTGTAATATTAAGTAAATACATATGTACTAACAAAAAGTATACCTGAAAAATTTTTGATACAATTTAATGTCTTTTATTCCTATTTCCGTTAAAAACTGTATGATATTGTTGAATATTTGTATTGTCTCTAAGAAGCTCATATATGTCCCTGGGAAGGTTGAGTTTACTTCTCGTTTGCTGGTATATTTGACAATCGGTTAAGATATGTTTTATTGATATAAAATAACATTTGCCAACATAATTTGTAATTGGTTTTAACCAGAGACATGTAAAAGGATAAACTTGGCTAGGGATATGCCACTATAGCCATCTTTGTCAGTCAAATGCGCGTGATCGCTTGGTTAAAAGAGATAGATAGACCACCGATCGATTGTTTCCATGCTGTTTCCGAGTTACGCTTTTTTGGTGAGTATACCGAGTCTACGCTTAATATGTCAATGGTTTTAACACTTACTTGCAATTTACAATTTAAGAACTTTTTAAATTTTAGACGTCATAATAATTATTTCATGGCAGTGATGACAGATAACTTGCAAGATGACCGCTTTCGATTTTTAATCGATAGTTATCAATATTGAATAATTACTAAATCGGTAAAGTTTTAATTTATTTTATATGAATATAATTACAAAATACTACAGAATTTCACTTTTTGACATAAATTTAATTGATAATATCGCAAATTGCGTACAATATTTTTAATAATTAAAGTAAATAAATTGTAAGTCCACTCAAATACTCGCCATTCGATTACTGCCATCGACCACTTACATTCAATCTCGGTTAATTTGATTAATCGCGGCAGGTAAAGTAAAATTCTTCTTTCAGTGCAATAAAGTGTTACTTTACTGCCGCAAAATGGCGGCAAATGAGTACAATAATGAATGACTTTAGTGACGGTTGGCGATAAACAAATAAAATAACTTTTAAAGCACCATATACCATAATACCCAACATTCCATGGAATATGAACGTTTTAAGTTCATTTTTAAAAAAGTTTGAAAAATTTAAGGTTTTTATATGACTTTTGAGTTTCTTACTCTCACATTTTTTTCAATTGCTTCACTTTTTGCCGATAGACTAAAACATCGAAAATTGGCTTATTTGACCTCAATTTGTTAATAACTAATTACAGTGGAACCTCGATTATCCGTCTCTCCATTAACCGTCACCTCTGTTAACCGTCAGGGTACATACAGACGTTGTATTGACTACATAAGCAAAAATTTTAATGTAAAAAAATAAAAAATAAGTTAATTTGATTTGTGATGAGGACACAAACGGCTATCCATTGCTGACAGATAAAAAATCGTTGAAATGGCAACAAAGTCGGACCAAACAGATTCAGAAGCTGACACAGACTTGGGATTTGACTGTAGATATGTTGATGAACCTATTGTAACTGACAAAGATTTGCGTAAATAATCTAGAGAAGCTGCATCGCACATGCAATCATTTATCGAGTGGTATTCTCAACAAGAAGAAGCCAATAAAGTAGATTGCATGATCTTATGCCGATTAAAAAATTCACCGTCGCAAAATGTGAAGCAACAGAAAAACAAAGATTTCAGAATATTTTAAATTGATTCGATTGTACGAACACAAATCCCTCTTATATTGTCAAACAAAACATACAAATGAAATTTGAGAGTAGTTGTACTATGGATTTTTAATTTTTTTTAATGTTCTGTTAACCGTCTTTTCGATTATCCGTCATACCGTTGGTCCGGTGCCCTGACGGATAATCGAGGTTTTACTGTAAGTCCAAAAAGTCGACTGCAGGAAACATATTGGTTCTTGTTACAGAGGTGCATACTACACAAAACAACACTGTCATTTGCTTGGAAGGATCAATGCCACGAGAAAAAAAAACTTATTTCGAGCTCACTTCAGTGTGCGTTCAGTGTATAGCGGGTACTTTTCTCGAACCAAGCTATAAGATGAAAGTTTTTAAACCTCGTAATATACAATTGAAATTAGACTTCTGAATTTTGACCACAGAAAACTTTTTTTTACAATTTTCTTCTTAGTCTAGCACATTCTGACAATGGAGCGCCATAGCTTCCCCTGGATGAGGAACTTAGGTAAACCCTCCCTTGTTAGTTATTAAAGAACTCAGATACACAACTTTGTTCACAACAGCGATAACCTTTATCATCGTTAGATGATTTCGATTGCTGTTAGCTCTGTAAATTATCATAATTCTCATTTTGTCTCTGTTTACTTTAGGACCCATCGTTAAGTGTACTTTTTCCATCCATTGTAGTAAGTGAATCAGTTCAACCTCGGTACGAGCAAGGATGGTTGTATCATCTGCATATCTAAAGTAGTAAATCTTCCCGCCGATAGTGACGCCACCGTTCCAGTCCTCAGTAGTTATTTCGTACTGTCCATTCTCCTCATTTGTATTATCCATTCACCAAATATGTTGAATATAATTGGACTTAATATACTTCCTTGCCTCACGCCCTCAGTGACCCTGAAACGTTCGGTTAGTTTTGCATTTACTCTAACTCTGGTAATTGTTATTGAATTGATTTTTAATTAGCAGTATCAAATGATTTGGGGCATTTCAGACAAAACCTGCCACATTTTACATTCTACATAAATCGTTACTACTAGCTACATATTTTCTGTAGACGTAAAAAATCTGATAATGTCGGCGATCGCGTTAACGCATTTGATTAAACAGCATCAACGTACTTTAATTTTTAAGACAGCCAACAGCGCCTGTTAGCTTCCGCTGTGTTACAATTTCTTATGATGTTCAATTCGATGTTAATTAAACAGGAAGTGTGATTAGTTAATGAAACAGAGAGCGTTGCGAATTGCAAATGATCTCTGAAATTAGTATGTGGGCAAGTATATAGATTTACATTCATTTGGTAAATAATTACTAGGACAGCAAGGGACTACTAGGAGCATACGACTAAAAAATATGCACTAAATAGTGATAGAGGTGGTATGTTACTTTGCAGGATTCTACTTTAACTCTAAATCACAAATAGATTTTGTCTAACACCAAATGTAGATTGTAAGATTCTACTGCGATGACATAATATATTATATACATGGTTTCAAAACATATGCATCACCTCATTTTCATATCAAATACACTTTTTTTGTTTTTTTTATATTAATTAAATACCCATTCAATTAATCTGGTTTTGCCAAGGTGTCAACATTTGAAAAATTTATTCTAGGAAAATTTGTGAAAAAGTGATTTATAATGAATCGTAATATAACTTGTGAGTTGGACCCTGCAAGAATTATCGCTTTAGTTCATGAAGGCCATTTATAGCGGTTCGTGGCGAAAAGAGTGATGTTCACGGATATGGAATAGATTTCTGGACAAAAAATTGATACAGAATAGAGCTTGCTCTGGTAGTCAGACCATCGTTGGCTACAATACGAAGAAGAACTTTAAAGTCCGGTTTGAGGAGTCGTTGACCAATAAGAGTTACTCAGTTACAACCTAGACACGTTTTGCACCGCCTCCAGTGGACTCAAGAACACATACTTGAACACTCAACAATTTTGGAATTTTGTGCTTTTTTCAGACGTGACCAGAATCTGTTTAAATAGTGATCTATTTGATCTAATACTATAAATAGTAATCTGTTTAAATAGACAGTCAACAAAAGCTGCTCAACTAGCACATGCCCGTCCTATACTTCGTTGCGCTGGTGACAGAGTTATGTTTTGGGCAGGTGTTATGGCAGATGGACGAATGGAAATCGTGATTGGTGGTGACGGGACTCTAACAGGACAAAGGTACATCACACGGATTTTACACAACCTCATGTAAGATTGGAGATTTAAAATTTCCGGAAAAATTGGGTGCAGGAAAAAAACCTGTTTTTTTTCGAAAAAAAAAAAAACAGGAAAAAATGGAAAAATTCGGAAAAATTGACATTTGTTACAATATACTAAACAAATTCTGCATCCTGTATCAAAATCGATAAATTTAGCAGAATTCGATAGATCTACATTATCAGAAGTGCCTTTTGTCTTTAAGTAGGTATATAAAAGACACAATATTAAAAAATATTCCCCAACAAGTTAACCAGACTAGTTCTCTTATCGAAAGCTTGCTAAAATATGTGTGTTGAAAAACGCTACGAATTTTGTTCTAAGCTGATTCACTTTGCAGCCTCTTGATGCTCGCTTTAAAGAAGAATAATTGAATGAAGACCAACTAATGGAAGCCATTTCTGAAATGGCTTGTTCACTAAGGCCCGGTCTTTTCACCTCCGAATAACTAGTTATCGGGAAGTTTATTTGACAGATTTACATGTACTCTGCCGGATAAACTTCCCGATAACTATTTATTCGGAGGTGAAAAGACTGGGCCTAAACCTAGATGTAGGGAAGGTGGTGGCAAATCTAGCCCAATTCAGAATAAAAACTGGATTTTTTAGTCGAAATTCTTTATGGGATAGTGCAAATATGTAGTACTAATCCCGTTCTATGGTAGCAAGGTTTATGTACATCGCAGCCACTTATGCCAATTGCCTTCCGAATTTTAAATGGACCTCCATCTTCCACCTCCTCAGAAAGACACTGGTCTTTACACGGCCTCATATATACAAGCAAAAAAAATATGTTATCACAGGATAAAATTTATAAGTTGTTGCTATTCATTTAAATTTGGTTATAAACGAAAAACAGATATTTATTTACGATACTAGCCCAGATCCACTTTTAAAAGAGACTGACAAAAATCATGTTATCTGTTCAGGATGGTGAAGAGGAGATCGAGTCTGAATCAGATGCTTGGTCTGAAGATTCAGACTCAGACTCAGATAAAAATATACCACTAAGCAATTTGGTTAAATAATGTGCTTTCTACCTTTGAAGTTTCGGTTTTGACACTTACAATGAAAGTTTCTTAGTATAAGTACACTTAAGTCTCAATTAAAAAATATTTCCAAATTTTCCCATTTTTTCCAATGGTCTGGAAAAAAACGGAAAAAACCTGTTTTTCCCCAATTTTTCCCGTTTTTTTTTTCGATATGTTAATTCTCTATGTAAGATTATAGCGAGGAGCTGCGAGGGAAAATTTTATATTTATGGATTCGCCCGCTCACAGGACTCAATTGGTTCATGACTATCTTGAGACAGAAGATATTCGCCGTTTGGAGTGGTCCACGATGTCTCTAGACATGTCACCATAAACTTAAAATTGCCAGTAAAGAAGAATAGGAGAATCTGCCACATGAAATGATTGATTGACTTGTTAGCAGTATTAGAGCTCGAATCCAGGCTTGCATCGATGTCTGTGGTGGAAATACACGATAATGAAATTGTTAAAAACATTTTAATTAGAAATAAATTTTTTAGTTTTTAATTTTTTATTTATTAAAAAACAGTAGGTATCTCTTTAAAAAAAATGTGTGTGTGTACTTTGTGCGCACGTAAGAAGTTATACTTCTACACTCACCGGCACAAAAAACCGCCACCCCCAAAAATGGGTCATTTTTAATGTCTTGTATTTCCTAAACCTGATGTCCGATTTAAGTAATTCTTTTAATATGTTATAGCCTTATTCTTTAACAATATCGCTGTAATAATATTGTTGCTAGACAGATACATTGTCATTGTATACAGGGTGTACGAATCAAACTGTGTTTTTTCTCAAACTTTGGAACACCCTGTGGAATGTTCTAGCTTTTATAAAATACTGAAATTAAAACCCAACTATAGTCTCAGGTTTTCTTAACATTATGTTTTTTGTTTCATTCACTTATGTTGGATAATAAAAAAGTTACCCCTGTTTTTCGTCAATACAGGGTGTTTTTAAATAAGTACGGCAAACTTTAAGGGGTAATTCTGCACGATAAAATAATGACAGTTTGCTTTATAAACGTATGCCCGTAAATGCTTCGTTTCCGAGATAGGGAGTGTTGAAGTTGTTCTTACAAACTGACGATTTATTTATTGCTCTAAAATGGTTTGTGATCTGCAAATGAAATTTGGTAGATTTTAAGAGGTAGTTATTGCGCATTTTTTTGGCATACAATTAAGAATTTTATATTCACCTTTGGCGTGCATACGGGTATAAACATTTTAGATATATCCCGTATGCACGTCAATGGTGAATATAAAATTCTTAAATGTATGCCAAAAAATGCGCAATAACTACCTCTTAAAATCTACCAAATTTCATTTGCATATCACAAACCGTTTTAGAGCAATAAATAAATCGTCAGTTTGTAAGAACAATTTCAACACCCCCTATCTCGGAAACAAAGCATTTGCGGGCATACGTTTATAAAGCAAACTGTCATTATTTTATCATACAGAATTACCCCTTAAAGTTTGCCGTACTTATTTAAAAACACCCTATATTGACGTAAAACAGGGGTAGTTGTTAAAGTGCCTAACTTTTTTATTATCCCACATAAGCGAATGAATCAAAAAACAGAATGTTAAGAAAACCTGAAGCTATAGTTGGGTTTTAATTTCAGTATTTTATAAAAGCTAGAGCATTCCACAGGGTGTTCCAAAGTTTGAGAAAAAAACACAGTTCGTACACCCTGTAAACAATGACAATGTACCTGTCTAGCAACAATATTATTACAGCGATATTGTTAAAGAATAAGGCTATAACATATTAAAAGAATTACTTAAATCGGACATCAGGTTTAGGAAATACAAGACATTAAAAATGACCCATTTTTTGGGATGGCGGTTTTTTGTGCCGGTGAGTGTATTATGAGACTTCAACGAAATTGAAATAATATGTAGGTACTTTAAACAGGTTATTTATATTTTATTTAAATATTAAACTAATTTTAATACTTACTACTTTCTAAAAAATTTTATTAAAACAATACCAAAAATTAAAAAATAAAAGAATAAAACACACACAAACACATTGAAAAATGCCACAAAGAAATGATTTCTGAACAATAATTGTTGGCAAAAATTTTAACTAAATACGCATTTTTTGAAAAAAAAAAGTATATAACAAATATACTTAAATCATAAAATGTATAAAAAAATAAAAAAATAAAAACTTGCATTGGGGATAGAACCCGCGCATATCAGGATACCTAGATTTGTAATCGAAGCCTCTACTCATTTACCCATTTACACATATCCGTCATGTGGGAAGATAGGCCAACTGAACGTATTACTGTTTGACAGTTCTGAATTTAATCAAATTAGTTTGATTTTTGTAGAATTAAAATATTAAAATACAACAAAACATAGAGTAAGAAAACAATATATTAGATGAAGATTGGTAGACATTTTGTTGGTAATCAAATTATGTAAATCAAAGCATTATCTACCATTTTCCAAATAGGTAAGTACCTATGTAATTTTTTATTACAATACTGAAACATTTACAATTACGTACCTGTTGCTTTTAAAAACTATTTAAAAAGTCACTACAATAATTATTATAAACTTGCTTTTGTCTGTGTCCTCACAACAATAAAAACTAATATTCGCTAAACTCAGACACAGCTGGTTAGTGATTTTCATCATCATCATCATCATTGGCTCGACAGCCCTTTCTGGGTCTTGGCCTGTTCCAGGATTCTTCTCCACTCTGATCTGTTTCGTGCTTTTTTTCTCCAGTTTTTTATTTTTAAGGTTTTTATATCATTTTCTATTTGTTCTAAATATCTCAGCTTCGGTCTTCCTCTTGTTCTTTTTCCTACTGGCATCTGTTTGAATATTTTGTTTGGTATTTCGCCTTCTTCCATTCTTTCTACATGTCCCATCCAACGCAGCCGTCCTATTTTAATGAATGTTATGATATCTGGATCCTGGTATATTTCGTATAGTTCAAAGTTGTACCTTCTTCGCCAAATTCCATTTTATTTTGTGCCCTTATATATGTGTCGCGGTTAGTGATTTTAGTCGGCAATTTTTTTGTTTTTGGCCAATTTTGCCAAAATTGGCAATTTTTTGTTAACTATTTGGTAATTATTAACTATTTAGTAATTAATTTTTTGCCAATTTTACCAAATTGGCAAAATTACTTACTAAAATCACTAGCCAGTTGTGTCAGAGTTTAGCGAACCGACTACACACAATATTTTTTGTTTACCCATAACCATTGACGTATTAATAAAATAACCGACATATTGAACAATTGTTGACAGGTCATTGTAATTACCCAGTCAAAGGACGTATAACGTTTGAGCTGCGCCCAGGACAAAGACTTTTGATGAATTCGCGCACATATAAATTTACTCCCAACGCGCCTAAAGAAGTATAACTTCAAAAATCTGTCAACCTTATGAAACCATCCTGTATTATCTAGACGGCAACATTATTTTTTTATAATTGCTACTCCGAACGCTAACGACGATTACTGGATTATTCTATTTACTCTGATAAGTGAGCAAAAAGTTTACAATAATTACGTATACAATTAATTAAATAGATTACTACTTAAAAATACATTTACAAAATGCACTAAAGATTTTTATAGTTTAGCAAAACATAATTTGTATACATACTTACATTTTCGGGTATACTGGGCAATTGAAACGGCCTTGGAACATCAACGGTAAACGTCTAAAAATAATTATTATTAACATTATTCTATTTCTTTAATATTCGTTAAGCTGAACTATAAAGGTACTTTACTCTTGAGCGAATTTCATATTTTACTTCGTATAAAAGTGATAAAATTTTATATTTGATAGTTGCATCTTAGGTTTAAGGCCAGGCAGAACTTTTTATGAAGATAACTTTTTTACGTAAACTTGATCATGAAAAAGTTATGCAGACATACTGTATACGAACTCAAAATTTTTTAAATGTATGTATTATATTTCAACTTTGTTATTACATGTAAGTAATGTAAGTAAGTTGTACAGAAAAAATATGACTTTGTGTAAACATTCTTTTAACGGGGTAGGCGCAAAATTTCGGCTCCAATGCTTTATAAATGCATTACGTTATTACCGAGGGCCGAAGTCCCTGAAAACTTCTATAATGTTTATTTTAATAAGTTACAGGGGTGAAAAAAAAGGAGAAAAAATAGTGTGATTTTTAATTTCAAATATCCCATTCAAACGAAACTTTCTGTTTATTCTAAGAGACTTTCGGCCCTCGGTAATAATGTAATATTTCATTCTGCGTTTACATTTTTCAAAAATATTTATTAGTTTTCTCAGGATTTGAGCATTGGAGCCGAAATTTTGCGCCTATGCCCTTAATTGATATTTTACGGATTTCGCGTTACATTTTTTTTTCTTAATTTTCTCAAAAAGAAATTGTTTCTTTAATTTTCAAAGTTGAATAATTTAGTGCATTTTAAAGATTACTTCTGAAGCTTAAATTGTAATATAACCCTTTACACATGAGTATTATCCACTTTAAAGCGATAGTAATTCTGTAGAACTACGTTTTAAAAAATTACAATTTTTTAGACGTCGTATCATTTGAATAACATTTTTTTTTAATAAAACAGAATTTAGTACGATGTTTAAAAAGTAATTTGTGTAAGTTTGAGATTTTATAGGTAAAATTATATTAGCAACATATATTTAAATAATTTTTAAACAAAATTTATGTATTTTAACTATTTCTAATGGGAAATAAGCCACAATGTTATTAAAAAGTGATTTTTATTAACGTTTCGACGCCCAAATCGGGCGTTAATAAAAATCATTTTTTAATAATATTGTGGCTTATTTCCCATTATAAATAGTTAAAATTGTAAAAATGCCACAAGAAAATAGCTTCAGAACAACTTTAAAATTTATGTAAGTCCCACTTTCTAATCACACTGTGCGTATGCACATATTTTTTCGTTGTAATATAACTACAAAATAGCTTTAAGGTTCTTCCTTCATTTCCAATTTGTAAAATTTAATTTGATCCATTCATTAAAAAATTATGTTAAATTTAGTCATGCGCGCGCCCGGCTTAGCTCTGTCGTATAGTGAGCCAACGCCTGTGAGCGGGATAACTCGCACGTTATAAATAGAAAATTATAGAAGCTGTAGATTTAAATGTAAAAATTTTCACGTTGTCCGTAAACGTATAATTTAAAATCAAATTTCCTCACTAACGTAATAAAACTTATTGTACTTACACTATCTCCCCTATTAAACGTGACTACAAATTTTCGGCCAGGCTCCGCGATCTTTGCAGTGTATACTGCGGTTAAAAACTCGCTGAGATCTTCTGTTCTTGAACTGTGCATTAATACTGCCGTAGTATCTAGAAATCTAAAAAAAATATAAGCACGATTAAGTAATTTGTATTTTTACTCAAATCTAGGTTAACAAAATTTAAAACCAAAATAGAGGGTTAAAACAGTTTTTATACAATGACTATTACCGTTGATTGAGGATCAATATTTCAATCAACGCTATTACTTAGGATTCGTTTTATATTTTTTCTGCGTGTAAAACCAGGACAGCCATCTGGTTAAGAGATTTGACCCGAAGACTAGACATTGGATCACGGCATAGCGGCGTATTACTTCTTTCTACACCATACATTTCATTGTTATCAATTTAGGTTTGATTAAATTATGTATCCTAAAATGCATCCGCACCATTTTAATTTACGTTTTAATAATACTTAATGGTGTACAGTCGCAGTGCATTTTCTTTCTAATTTAATCACAGAATGATTTGTTTACAAATGGAGGTTAGACTACAGAATAAAATATAAGGAATTTTAAAATATTAAAAGTGTTCATAATATATTAAACCAAATTACATATGCCCAAAAATCATAATTTAAAAATAAAAATCAACCTGTCTCGGGATTTTTCTCCAAAGTAGCCAATTTTCGAAAAAATAAATTTATTCCATAATTTTGAACCTCTCTGAATAAAATTTATACAGAGAGGTTCAAAATTTATACATATTTAATCGACATATTTAATATGTCGACTTGTACTATAATACAAATGTTTTTCTTTAATCTGCTTTGATATGAAAATTCCATATGTGCATAAGATCTTACGTGCAGGAAGACTTCTTACAGGTACCTATATAATTCATTCATATATATTTATTATTATTCTTATTGTTAATTTGAGGGTTATAATTAATTTTATTCTTCGATAGTTGTTAGTTTTATTATCTTGAAGGACACGAAAGAAACAGATGTCCACAGATATGAATTATTAGATTAACCTTTAACTACCCGCGCATCAAGTTATAACATAACTACACGCGTGGCGTACTTTGTACGCCACAAGAAAATACACTTAAAAACAGCGGATTTGTTTAATTTTTTTTGAAAAAATACACTTAGTTGTTTGTTATAAACCTTATTCGGCATCAGTGAATACTTGGAGTTCCTTTTCAGTAAGCCAATTGGGATTTATAACTGGAATCATGGAATAACTGGATTCCATGATAAATAAAATTACTAATAAAAAATTTTTTTAAATGTGATTTTTTACAGGAGAAAAAGTATTGTTTACAAAGAAAAATATATTTTTTGCCATAATGACTAAAAAACAATTAAAATATGTACTTATATTACGACTTATAGTAATATAATCCTGGGGTATATTGTCCACCACCGGAAACAACAAATAATAAAATGTAAATTACGATCTTTCCAGAACGCCGATTATAACGAAACTAAAACCAAATTGTAAAGCACATTCCAGTGATAGGTTAGAAAAATAAGCAAGGTCAAATATTAAATTTTCCGCAAATCGCCAGGAAATTTTGACATTCCTGTCAAAATTTCTTGAAGAAAAAGTCAGGACTTCCTTACTGTAAGGAAATGATATTTCCGTACAGTTGTTAGTGTTCTACATAAATGATAATACATATTTTTACTCATGCGATAATCCATAAAACGTCTGTATGCATTTTCGTACTTTTCTCTTGATTTCTTTGGCAATAATTCTAATGAAGCAGTATTCACTGCCTCAACCAGCTCTGGAGGAGTCCCAGGAATGGAAATTTCATCATCACTTATCATTTTACTTTCGAGAACACCAGCAATTAAATTTATAAGCGTCAAGTTTGACAATTCAACCTCAATACGTTTCCATAGTAACCCAAGTAATTTTATTAGGAATTTCAAAGCACCATTTATTTGGGAATAAAATTATCGCGTTTTTTTTTAAATCAATCAATATCTGTCGAATTTTAAACGATTTGCGGAAAAATAGTTTTCCGCAAATCGCCAGGAAATTTTGACATTCCTGTCAAAATTTCTTGAAGAAAAAGTCAGGACTTCCTTACTGTAAGGAAATGTATTGAGGTTGAATTGTCAAACTTTTCTATCATTTATGTAGAACACTAACAACTGTACGGAAATATCATTTCCTTACAGTAAGGAAATGATATTTCCGTACAGTTGTTAGTGTTCTACATAAATGATAGAAAAGTTTGACAATTCAACCTCAATACGTTTCCATAGTAACCCAAGTAATTTTATTAGGAATTTCAAAGCACCATTTATTTGGGAATAAAATTATCGCGTTTTTTTTAAATCAATCAATATCTGTCGAATTTTAAACGATTTGCGGAAAAATAGTATGTTTACCTCGTAGGAAAAGCCACATTCCTGGACTCTGTGTTGCTAAGTCTCGGCTTGCGCCTCGACTTAGCAATCTTCACAGTCGTCCAGGAATGTTAAGCTTTTCCTACCCGGTAAACAATGTACTAATGTTTACCTCGTAGGAAAAGCCACATTCCTGGACTCTGTGTTGCTAAGTCTCGGCTTGCGCCTCGACTTAGCAATCTTCACAGTCGTCCAGGAATGTTAAGCTTTTCCTACCCGGTAAACAATGTACTATTTTAAATATATTTCCAGTAGAATTCTTGTATCTGGCGTACAAAGTACGCCAGCGCGTGTAGTTAAAGGTTAATAGTTATTTATGATATAAGTGTTAAAAGTACAATTTTAAGGCACGCATGTGAAAGTTTGCAATTCACATGAGTGCCTTAAAAATATACTTTTTAACACGTATATCATCCAATATTTTTTCTACAAACGTCTTATATATATCAACAATTATAATTTATTCATTCTCAATTACAGGACAATTCCTACAAAAACTTTTACTTGAAATTGACTGACATTCCATTTTGATATTTTTCTTGACATTACATCAAAACTGCCTGCCTATACTATCAATACTTAAGGCTATGGGTACATAATTCGCAAATATTTTACGTGTATCCCTACTTTTTCTGTCTTTACACGGCAAATTACGTGTAGTAAAATTCACACTGGTATGGATATGTAAACATTACTAGAATGTCATTCTACTTGAAAATGTCATAATTAATTTAAAGAGATGGCTTTTGAATGTTCTTGGATAACTGTTATTTTTATAATTGCAAATTATTAATTCAGTTAATAAATGTGATAATTTTTTCACTAACTATGTTTTCAGTGATTGTAATAATTTATTTGTACAACAAAAACTAATAATCAATCGAGAAAAGAGGAAAAGTGTTAAAGTGATTTTTTAATAATATGTTGTTATTTTGGAACGCTTACAATTTTGAACATCTCTAACAACAAAATACTTGGATCACAGGATATATCTGATGTATTCTCTGCTTGGATCTTCCACAAATAATACACAATAAATAACTTTTTATTAAGTTCACGTCTTAAATCAATTATTTATCAAATACACTATATATCAATAATATTTAATCAATTTCTCAAAATATTCCCGATGCAATGTCAAATATTTAAAATTGTCACTGATTGTCAGTGTCTGACTGACAATATATGCTGACAATATTATATTCGGTTGAGTGCGTTGTAAGACAAAGACAGATTTGGAAAATATTACCACGGCATTGTGTTCATTTTTTTCAAATCCTGAAAAAACCAATAAATATTTTTGAAAAATTTAAACGCAGAATGAAAGACTAAATTATTACCGAGGGCCGAAAGTCCCTTAGAATAAATAAAAAGTTTATTTTGAATGAGATATTTGAAATTAAAAATCACACTAAATTTTCTCTTAGTTTTTTCACCCCTGTAACTTATTAAAATAAACATTATAGAAGTTCTCAGGGACTTTCGGCCCTCGCTAATAACGTAATATTTCATTCTGCGTTTAAATTTTTCAAAAATACTTATTAGTTTTCTCAGGATTCGAAAAAAATGAATCCCCATTTGAATAGCATTGCAGCCGAAAATACGTACCGATCCTCTTAAATCATAACAACTATAGAATAACATCTACTTTTATTGTTGTATATTCTAACAAATTTTAATAGTTTTTTTCTACAAACGTGTTAAAAATGCAATAATACAGTTTGAATTAAATTTTTCTACAACCGTGTTAAAAATGCAATTTTTAGCACTCCACTTTAAAGCACTAGTGCTTTAAAAATTTTAAGGCACTGCAGTTAAAAGTGAATGGTCAAATTGTGAAACGTCAAATTATTTATATTTCATTTATTAACATTAATATTAATAGTACAACTTGCGCAATTTGAAAAAGGTGGTTTAAAAGGTTTTTAAAATTTATTTTAACACGTTTCTAGAAAAAAACTATTAAAATTTGTTAGAATATACAACAATAAAAGTAAGATGTTATTCTATAGTTGTTATGATTTGCGTATTGACAGTATAGGCAGTTTTGATGTAATGTCAAGAAAAATATAAAAATAGAATGTCAGTCAAGTTCAAGTAAAAGTTTTTGTAGATATTGTCCTGTAATTGAGAATTAATAAATTATAATTGTTGATATATAAGACGTTTGTAGAAAAAATATTGTATGATATACGTGTTAAAAAGTACATTTTTAAGGCACTCATGTAAATTGCAGAATGAGCGAAGCGAATTCAAATAACAAAGCGAAACTTTCACATGCGTGCCTTAATTTTACTTTTAACATTTATATCATAAATAACTATTTAAAAAACCTTTTAAACCACCTTTTTTCAAATTGCGCAAGTTGTACTATTAATATTAATGTAAATAAATGAAATATAAATATTTTGACGTTTCACAATTTGACAATTCACTTTTAACTGCAGTCTAGTTCACTTTTAACGCTCCTATAGAGTGCAAAAAATTGCATTTTTAACACGATTGTAGAAAAAGTACGTTAAAGTAAATTCTACGATGTAGTTTCTATAAAAATTCTACTGTATTTGTTATCATAATGGAAATTATTTGCTAATAGATTCAACTGCTTTAGATTACAGCACGATTTTCATTACGCACATCCAGTTATAGTCATACTAATTATCAATTCAAATAAAAGTCGGAATTTTATATCTCTACGAGGATTGTTCAATAAATTCTTAGTAAAGCGCAAGCATTTTGTAAAAAAATATATATAGAGGGGGGGGGGGTCATTCCTTTCTCGTGTGGAGCCTACTATGAGAAATGTCAAATGCTCATTAAGAAATGTCTGCTCCCATGATTTAATAATATACAGGGCCTTCTTCTCCTTCATGTGCCTCATCCTTTAAGGACATTGCCGATCAGTGGCGGCTCGTGAATTTTACAATAGGGAAGGCTCTAACTATAAAAAATCTAGACAAATTTGCACTAGCAAAAAAATGCACCAAAAAAAGTAATTTAAGGCTCCATTTGTTTTTGACGATTTTTATTTACATTTCACCTTACGGGGACCCTCCCTCTTAGGAAGCGTTCAAGTATTACGTAACGCGATTTTTGAATATTTTTGACCCCCCTCCCCCCTACGTAACGCACTCTAATGGGCGTATAACTATTACGTAAAGCAATTTTTGAAGATTTTTGAACCACCCCCCCCCCCCTGCGTTACGTAATACTTGAACGGTCCCTTACCGCATGCTTGCATTGATAACTGAGATGTAGAATAGCTTTTGTAACTATGTAATAATAATATTATTGTTGCTAAAGGAACTTTATAAAAACAGGATTAAATCTAAAATTAACGAAATTTTTCGAATTTTGAGTCATAATTACCCCACAACGATAGAAGTTCCTTGTAATTGCCGCGATTAATGGAATAATCATCACTTTCATCGTGTCTGCGAAAAGCTAATTCTTGCGAAGCCAAATATAGTGTTATATCGATAAGCCTTTTTAAATTCATCCTAATCTCCAAAACCTGATTATTGTAAGTAATTATGGCCTCTTTTTGAGCTGTATCTAAAGCAGTTAATACTATATTTTGTTTAGCAAAAAGTTTTAATTTACACAAAAAACTTTTTCCCTCTTAATAAACCCGCTTAACCAGTCCCATTTATTATACCAGTTAATATTAAATGCACGATTTTGACGATTACCTGAGGATTTAATAATAGTTAAATTTGGCTGTGGTCTTTCTAAGGTTTTAATAATATAAGCTTTATTATAATATACGTAAAGTATTAAAATTATTCATTTATATAGATTTTATATAAACAAACAACGGTACGTAAATTGTAAAAATAACCTTACCAAGCCAATAACAACACAAATAAAAATATATGAAATACAAAAATTCACCAAATACTAATTAAAAGAAATAAAATGATAAAATCACAACAAGAAATACCCTGACTATTAGCTTCCTTATAGAATATAAGTAAAACCACAAGTGAACCTAATTCTGGTTTTGCCTCCCTTGGCATATATTTCTGGGTAGTTTGACGTGAAGCGATATAATATTACGTTTCTCTATCGAGTATTATTGTACGCATAGGAAACTATATCGCTGGTTTCGAGACGTTTGTCGTAACTTAGAACACAACGGAGTCGAATCTGGCTTCTACCTCCCTTGGTAGGGATATGAGGAGCTGCTCACAGCATACAGGTGGGCATATTGATGCATTCCAGATGCGTTTAGTTACAAAAGTGTGCAATAATTTATACTTTCTATTAGTACGAGCGCTTGTTGTTTCTCGTGATTCAAAATAAACAAAACAGTGACATTTCATCAATAATTCTAGAAATATTATGTCCCAGATATGACATAAAATGTGTAACAAAATTATGGGGAGGCTAAGCCTCCGTTGCCTCCTCTGACGAGCCGCCACTGTTGCCGATCATCATGGCCCATTTAACTCTGTGTGCAGCGGTTCTGAAGAGTTCTATTGTTGTTTTTCCACTCCACTCCCCGGTCCTCTTTTCCTTCAACTTTCCGTTGTCCAATTCTAATTTGTATTCCCAGTTTTCCATTGCATAATACTATTTTCATCTTATTGAAAGCGCTTCTGGCCATCTCAATGCGTCGTTTTAGTTCGAGGCCCTTTGTTCATTTAGCTCACATCCCAAATAATTGTATCCATCTTTTTTGTCGGACCATCAAAAATAATTTAACTGTCTTCTTGAGTGTCATCATCATCATCTTGGTGCTACAGCCCTTAGAGGGCCTCGACCTGCTGAAGCTTTCTACGCCATTCTGTTCTGTCCCTTGCTTGTATTTCCCAGTTGTCGACTCCGATCTTCTCGGCATCCTGTGTCCATCCACCTCAGCTTTGGTCTACCCCGTCTTCTCATTCCCACGGGTTGCGCTGTTAGAATCTTTTTTATCATGTTCGATTCAGGGGCCCGGGCTACATGTCCTGCCCACTGCGGGCGGTTTCGCTTAATTATAGTGATTATTTTTTTCACCTGTCAAATTCTGACGTTTTTGCTTTTTCAGCCAATCACCACGCGTCGTTCTAGCTAATCATTGAGTGTAATACTGATAAAACAGCCTCTTCCTTGATAAAACAGTCTCTTCCCTAATAAAACTTAAGGTACCCTAAATTTCACATAATACGTACATACCTGTGTTTACTAACTTAATTTATGAACAGCCCTGGTACATAGATATTTTAAAAACACTAACCACGATATACTCAGATTTTCTACAGTTTTTATTTTCAAAATAAATATTTCTAAACTTTTCATAAACGTCAAACAGAACCGATGTAAACCGTACACAGAACACAGAACTAATTCTTCTATTTTGTTGCTGATTTCAACAAACCAGTGTCATCACATAAAAGGATTCGAATATTTACAACGTAATATTTTGGAACAATAGTTACTTTTAAAATACACATTATATTAGTAGAATTAGTAAAATAGTTCTAAAATTACATTCTCCTATTTTATTATTACAAAAGCACGGGTAAATAATAATTAAATAAAATGCATTCACCTGGGGGTTAGACAAAACCAATTACACCACTGCACTGTGGTGAACTAACCCAGCGTAGCTGGGTAAGACCACGAAGCAAGTAGGCCGCGCAATTTTGACCGATTTAAATTTTCGCGATTTAACATCGTCATAATTTAATTTAAACAAAATGGACGTTAGCGTTAGATTTGGTGACAATAATCATGAACAAATTAAAGATTTGTTAAAAAATAATACGCCTCAAAATACAATTAAGACAAAAAGGTCTGTTTGGACACAATTTGAGCAATTTTGCACAGTAAGGAACTATCAGTTGAATGATAATACAAGTATTCAAGAAATTGCAAAAGTTCTTGAAGATTGGGGAATGAATATGAAGAAAATGAATGGTGAAGATTACAAGGAATACTCTGTTAAAACTATTTGGAATGTAACAGCCAAAATGATTCAAGAAAAATATTTTTCAGAGTTTAATATAAGTTTTAACCCGTTTATCGACATTGAATTTAAGAAGGCAAGAGACGTGAGAAATGCAAAAAGGAAAGAGTTACAAAGTCGTCCCGAAAAAAGAAAACAAAGTGCTATAGCGCTGGATGAAAAAGAGTATTTGAGTATTATAGATTCGTGCGATGAAAATAATCCGCCAGGATTAGAGATGAAATTTTTTCATGTTGTCTCTTACGAGTTAGCATGGCGCGGTGGTGAGGGTGTTCATTGTAGAATTGATTATTTCAAATATGAAATAAATAATGCCGGCAAAGAAACAGGAAGGATTGAATATAATCCAATTTTTACCAAAACATGCCAAGGTGGTCAAAAAAAGTGTTCGGATTCAAAATGGCTGACACCAAACATTAAAGATCCAGAAAGGTGCCCAATAAGACTATATAAAAAAATCATGGAGAAGCGTGGTAAAAATATTACCAGCGATAGATTTTTCCTTACCCCAAATCCATACTGGCAAACAGGTAATGGAATATGGTATAAAAATACTCCCATTGGACCAAATGAAATGGCTAAATGGTTGAAGAACTCTGCAAAAAAATGCGGATTGAACACACAAAACCGAAAAATAACAAATCATTCAAGCCGATCCAGTGTAGTATCTCATCTTGTTAAGGCAGGAATTCAAGAACAGGAGGCAATAAAAATAACTGGACATGCCACAGCTTCTTCGTTAAAACCTTATTTACAAGTTAATGAAGAACATCATAAAAAAATTATTAATAAACTTGAACAACTAATACAACTGAGTGCATTGCCAGTACATCAACTGTGACTGTAATTAATGATACTGAAAGTGACGACAGATTAGACGTTACGAACGACATTGGAAAATCTCATATTAGTTATAAAAATTGTGTTTTTAATAATTGTTCATTTTCGATTTAAACAGTTTTTTATGTATTAACAATATAATAAATAAATTGGTTCATTTTTAAATCCATAAAATAATTTATCTATAACCTACTTAAGACATTGATCCTAGTTGTCTTAAAAATATTTCACAGATGCCCGTATTTACTAATAATACATACTGGTTCACAAAATAATCTTTTCAAATACCACTCGTCCTCTAAATTTTGTTTGATAAATTTTTTCGTTTTCATACTTAAACTTCTTTATTTAGGGTAAAATCACTCAAACAAACCGAAATGGATAAAATCACTCGTCCTTCGGACTCGTGATTTTATCATTCGGTTTGTTTTCGTAATTTTAGGGACTATTTTTAGGGAACTAATTTTAGGGTAAAAATTTAGAGGACTCGTGGTATTTATTACCTTTGATAATATCTTTTCCACCAAACGTATGCTTGTAGATATTCTGCAGTTCAAAGTTACTTCTTGAGTGTAAGGGATTATTTTTAACAATTTTATATAAATCCACGAGGAAAAATTTCCTGTAGTTTTCTGTATACCATTTATTACGAAAAACCATGAAATCCTTTATAAAAGGTATATTAGTTAAAATCCCTATACAGGGCTACATCAAAGACATAACTAGTTTTCAATCGGTTGACCGATCATCATCATTTACATCAAGTCTATTTCCATTTTAATAGACTATTTACCACAGTGGGAACGACTGTTTTTATTGTTATTAATTTAACAAATTTTACAATAAATATCACAAAACAACAGGGAAATTATAACTTCCTGTGGAACTGTCATTCCTGCCATGTCATCATTCAGAATTTCCGTTATCAAAATCACTTGCTTCCATACAGCCATGATGTGAACTAGTCAAATTGAGCTCATTGGTACCTCGGGCGTAAAACATTGGATATTTTATACATCCATGTTATAAATCACATCTTTTTCATATGTTCCTATGACGGATCAATTATAAAGGGTTTATACCCAAATATTTTTTACTTTGGTGGTTAGCATGTTAGATTCTAAGTGAGTATATAGCCTATAACTTTTTATAACCTTAGTCAACATTTTAAATCATTTTATCTGGATATACACATTTTAGGATTACACTGATGATGATCGGTCAACCGATTGAAAACTAGTTATGTCTTTGATGTAGCCCTGTATAGGGATTTTAACTAATATACCTTTTATAAAGGATTTTATGAATTTTATATAAATCTTTGCCTTTTGAAAATAAGAAACTGTATCCGAATGTTTCATCAACAATCAACATTGAATATTTAGTATGTATTTAATTTCTGTTTTTTTGCTATAAACTAGTCCTATTGTGTACAATGATGGAGAGTATAAGAAAAAAGTTGGAAATAAGTAAAGTTTGCATATTTTACATTTGTTTACCTATTACCTATACAGGGTGTAACAAAAATACAGGTCATAAATTTAATCGCATATTCTGGGACCAAAAATAGTTCTATTGGACCTAACTTACCTTAGTACAAATGTGCACGAAAAAAAAAGTTACAGCCCTTTGAAGTTACAAAATGAAAATCGATTTTTTCCAATATATCGAAAACTATTAGAGATTTTTTATTGAAAATGGACATGTGGTATTCTTATGGTAGTAGTATTTTAAGAAAAAATGATAATGAAATTTGGACACCCCATAAAAATTTTATGGGGGTTTAATTCCTTTCAACCCCCCCAAACTTTTGTGTACGTTCCAATTTAATTATTATTGTAGCGCCAATAGGTCAACACTTTTTTGTCTCTTAGTACTTTTTCCAATTGTCAGTTTTTATCGAGATATTTGAATATTTGTCAAATCCACCACATATTTGTATATGGTAAAGTACGATTATGGAGACTTGGTAATAATATGAAAATTTATTTATGATTTACATTTTTAAGTATATTTTGAACCATATTAAAAAAGAAGCCACATCTCGATAAAATATGCTTTATCAAAAAAATACAAAGAGGCAAAAAAGTTTTAAAAACACTGTGTTTAACTAATGGTACTGCAGTAATAGTTTAATTGGAACGTACACAAACATTTGGGGGGTTTAAAGGAACAAAACCCTCATAAAATTTTTATGTAAACATATTAAAAAAGAAGCCGCAACTCGATAAAAACTGCCTTATCGGAAAAATACTAAGAGGCAAAAAAGTTTTAAAAATATTGAATTTAACTAGTGGCACCACAATAATAATTTATTTGGAACGGACACAAAAGTTTGGGGAGGTTTAAGGGAACAAAACCCCCATACAATTTTTATGGGGTGCACAAATTTCACTATAATTTTTCGTTAACATGTTCTTTCCATAAGAATGCCACATGTCCATTTTCAACAAAAAATCTCTAATGGTTTTCGATATATTCAAAAAGATCGATTTTAATTTTGTAACTTCAAAGGGCTGTAACTTCTTTTCTGTGCATATTTGTACTAAGGTAAGTTAGGTTCATTCGAACTATTTGTGGTCCCAGAATATGTGGTTTAATTTATGACCTGTATTTTTGTTACACCCTGTACTAAAATGTTTACATAGATACATACCTACTGTAAAATTATCATTATGTTTTTGTTGCAATGGTAGGGAAGCCTAAGCAGGGATATTGCGCGTTACTCGAGCGGATCAAAAAATTACATGGGAGAAATCTTGTACCCAGTAAATGTACCCCTACCATATATGGACTCTTAATAAAGGGGAGCGCGTTGGATGCAATCCGTAAATAAAATCTATCCTAATGCTGGCCACTCACTTACGGATATCGAAGAGGCCATGGCATGCAGGCCAGGACTAAAGGCCGTTATTTGAGTAGTTAAGTTAATGAACTGCAGTTGAGACGCCACACACATGCAGTTTTGTGATCGAGCGTGCCAACGCCTTTACGAAAACTGCGTGTATGTGGTGATTTTGGCCTTCAATTAACCGCCTGTCAGTCGCCCGGCCTCTTCGATATACTCAAGTGAGTGGCCAGCATTAGAAAAACTCGAAAACGTCAGATTAAGACAAGGTAAGTTAAGTACATGAAGAACAGTGTCTATTTCAAAAATCTTACGATTTGAGCGGGGCGTAAGGAAATGGGCGAGTCACAAAGTTTCACACAAAAAAGCGAATATTTCGCGACATCAACATCAGATCGAAAAACTTAAAAATACTTGTTCAATATTTTTCAAAAATCTATCGAATGACCATCAAATACGACCCCCACGAAGGTGGGGTGGCGGTTACTTTATAAGCTTAAATAGGAACGCCAATTTTTTTTATTGCAGAATTGGATTTCTTGCGTAAAAATAAGTAACTTTTATTCCAGACATTTTTTCGAATTATCGATAGGTGGCGCTATAATTGGAAAAAACGATTGTTGAAAACGTAAAATTAAATTAAAAAATGGAAGAAAATCCAAATTAAATGAAAAACTTAACTTTTTTTGGTTTTAGCACAGAATCTTTCCAACACAATAGATTCCCATGGGCCATGACGCCTTAGTACCTACAAATTTATTATCCAAGGCTCCCATACCACAATATTAATGTAGTTTTCTAACTTATAACCTAATAACAAATTAACGAACAAGCCTCGTAATATGGTGATTTAATTTTCCACAATTTATTCATGAAAAAGAAAGTGATATGATTCAAAACCATTCAGCCTTGAATATCGTCACATCAGGACACGTTAATGAAAACGAAAAGAATTCCATTCATTATTTGTGGTAGCGAATATTTTGTACCCACGACAGACTCGTTTCCGGACATATTCTATGGCATGATAATTAGGTACATACGTTCCACAAAAGGGTTAAGCTTGAATATATAGGATGGGCTTGAGCCGTGACATCGCATCAATTAAGCGGGTTACTCCTACACCTACAAAGAACGACTGAATTGCCAATAATTTGACAGTAGACGACGATATTAATCATACTCATACTCGACAAACGCCTGAAAATTGCCTTAGTTACGAAGTAAAGCAAAATACAGGCAATGCACGTCTTTGCCAACAAGTTATGGTCGTTTGGTCGTGAGAGTAATTTTCGTCACTAGATTATTTTAACAAGGTTCTGAAACTATTTTCTTGTGGCATGTCTATTATGTCTAATTTAAATACACATAGGGCCGGTATTTCCAACCTCACTTAAGCCAAAGCTTACTTTAAGCCCTGGCGCATATTGAACCTAAGCGAGTCACAACCTGCGCTGGTGGGACCGGTGACCTGTGCAGTTATTTTTCTAGCGTGGCGTGGCGCATATTGATCACAAGCTAACCAGACCGTCGGCTGTCGCCGTAACGAATAGAGACGGGCAAAATAAGTGCAAACGTGTAACGGTTACTATTGATACCGGTTCTCAGTGGTACTAAGTACAAGTACTGATTACAAAATACTGATGTATCTGATCCTTGTACTGACTTGAGTAGGCAACTAAAAAACGGTAGTTCCGTACATGTAACTAGTAACGTTTTAAAAATATCTTACACGTCCCTAGTAGTCGTAGCGGTATGACTTTCGAAAACATCGAATTTGATCGGCTGCATAAAAAGATATCTTACACTGAGTATTATATTTCTACATACCTTTATAATAACAAGCATAAGTTAAACACTGCATTGATTGTGATTGCAAAAACGGTTCGCATGTTTTAAATAAGATTTTTGCTGATTATGTTTTTGCTAAAATATTAAATAACACAAGAAATACAATTCACAACCATCATTTAATTTTTAACGATAAACAAAAGTCTAATAAATATATGATGCCAAGTTTAAAATTGATCGACTTTGTCGATAACAGTGTCATTAATAGATATTTTTTACCATGAATCATTTTCCAATGATTGTGTGGATTTAGAAATACATACTAAACAATTTTTTGATCTGTATAAAGAAGATTATAATTATGACACATTATGGTACTCCTTATTTTTCAAATAATATGCTCTTGTAAACGCATAACTTTGATTTATTGGCTAAAGCCACACTAACTACAGAGCCGTGCGGTACATCTTTTTAATATGATGCAAGTCTTCGAAATGCCGGCTCTTGAGTATTACAGAAACTTAACTTTTATTTTTATTAAATGAACCTACACAAAATGAAGGACATCTTTTATTTTAAAAGCGAAACATACTTTATAGACCTGGATCCGGCAAACTGAAAATTTGTTAGTAGCTTAACGGTGTCTATTCGGACAAACATTGATGTACAGGAACACTGGAACAGGGGAAGGTTTAATAGTGGAACAGTTTAAAAATTTGGAACGTCACATTACGAAAACGTCCCATGTATTTTTTCGGACAGAACAACCAATCGATTTGTTACCCTTTCATTAAACTCTCATGCAAAAATAGACTGTTATTACTAACCAACATGATTCCTGTTATTTGACATGTTCTTCCTGTTTCACTCATTAAAATGCCCAGTTAGTGATAAACACCAGTCTAATTTTTCCATGAGAGTTAAATGAAATGGTAACAAATCAATTGGAAGTTCTGTCCGACAAAATATATGGAACGTTTTTGTAGTCTGACGTTCCAAATTTTTAACCTGTTCCACAACTAAAACTTCCCCTGTTTCAGTGTTCCCGTACATCAAAGTTTGTCTGACGAGACACCGTTAAGCTATTAACAAATTTTCAGCTTGCTATTAATCAACTTTGATGGCGTAATCCCTTTTCTATAGGTATAACATTTTTGTAAATATCATTCATTTCTTAAATCTACACAACATTATCATTAAAAATGATCCATTATTAAAAACCGTTAAGCATATCTGTGAATATCGCACAACCCTCAAATAAAATGTGTCATCATACCGGGCTTGTTCATGCTTAAAAATAAAATATGTAGACAAGATATAAATATATGTAATAGGTAAGCAGTTTTTGCAACGACAATCCAATCACAATCAGTGTTGTTTATAATAATAGTAATTCCGAACGAGTTCTACTAGCTTTTCTACGTCCATCTCGAAAACAAAACCGCAACTGAGAATTGAGTAACGCGTCCCACGACACCAGAAAACTGTACGCCGATGACAAACGTTCGCATGCTAGACCTGGCACTGTATTCACTGATATTAGGATGCGCAGAACCCTCTACGCACCTCGCCGGTGCCAGGTTGTGTTCGCTTAGGATCAATTTGCGCCGGCACTATTTTATTTTTAAGCATGAACAAGCCCGGTATGATGACACATTTTATTTGAGGGTTATGCGATATTCACAGATATGATTAACGGTTTTTAATGATAATGTTGTGTAGATTTCAGAAATAAATGATATTTACAAAAATTTTATACCTATAGAAAAGGGATTACGCCATCATTTGTGACATTGTATTTCTAGGCCTGGATCCCGCGTACCAACAAAAAGTTGATTAATAGCAAGCTGAAAATTTGTTAATAGCTTAACGGTGTCTCGTCAGACAAACTTTGATGTACGGGAACACTGAAACAGGGGAAGTTTTAATTGTGGAACAGGTTAAAAATTTGGAACGTCAGACTACAAAAACGTTCCATATATTTTGTCGGACAGAACTTCCAATTGATTTGTTACCATTTCATTAAACTCTCATGGAAAATTAGACTGGTGTTTATCACTAACTGGGCATTTTAATGAGTGAAACAGGAAGAACATGTCAAATAACAGGAATCATGTTGGTTAGTAATAGCAGTCTGATTTTTGAATGAGAGTTTAATGATAGGGTAACAAATCGATTGGTTGTTCTGTCCGACAAAATACATGGGACGTTTTCGTAATGTGACATTCCAAAATTTTAAACTGTTCCACTATTAAACCTTCCCCTGTTCCAGTGTTCCTGTACATCAAAGTTTGTCCGAATAGACACCGTTAAGCTACTAACAAATTTTCAGTTTGCCGGATCCAGGTCTATAAAGTATGTTTTGCTTTTAAAATAAAAGGTGTCCTTCATTTTGTGTAGGTTCATTTAATAAAAATAAAAGTTAAGTTTCTGTAATACTTAAGAGGCGGCATTTCGAAGACTTGCATCATATTGAAAAGATGTACCGCACGGCTCTGTAGTTAGTGTGGCTTTTGCCAATAAATCAAAGTTATGCGTTTACAAGAGCATATTATTTGAAAAATAAGGAGTACCATAATGTGTCATAATTATAATCTTTATACAGATCAAAAAATTGTTTAGTATGTATTTCTAAATCCACAAAATCATTGGAAAATGATTCATGGTAAAAAATATCTATTAATGACACTGTTATCGACAAAGTCGATCAATTTTAAACTTGTCATCATATATTTATTAGACTTTTGTTTATCGTTAAAAATTAAATGATGGTTGTGAATTGTATTTTTTGTGTTATTTAATATTTTAGCAAAAACATAATCAGCAAAAATCTTATTTAAAACATGCGAACCGTTTTTGCAATCATAATCAATGCAGTGCTTAACTTATGCTTGCTATTATAAAGGTATGTAGAAATAGAATACTCAGTGTCAGATATCTTTTTATGCACCCCGCTTATGATCAAATTCGATGTTTTCGAAAGTCATACCGCTACGACTACTAGGGACGTGTAAGATATTTTTAAAACGTTACTAGTTACATGTACGGAACTACCGTTTTTTAGTTGCCTACTCAATTCAGTACAAGGATCAGATACATCAGTATTTTGTAATCAGTATTTGTACTCAGTACCACTGACAACCGGTATCAATAGTAACCGTTACACGTTTGCACTTATTTTGCCCGTCTCTATTCGTTACTGCGACAGCCGACGGTCGGGTTAGCTTGTGTTTAATATGCGGCACGCTAGAAAAATAACTGCACAGGTCACCCGTCCCACCGGCGCAGGTTGTGACTCGCTTAGGTCCAATATGCGCCGGGACTAAGCCTTTGCTTAAGCTTAGATGCCTGTATTTCCACTTCAATTTGAGGCTTAAGCCTAGGCTTAAACCAAATAATTTTAAGCTCGTGCGGGAGTTGGTTTAAGCCTTTGCTTAAAATTTGTTTTCTGTTTTTTGAGGTTATTTCTATAGAATTATAGAGTTGTTTTGAAAACCAACTTTTAAGTAATAACGTTATTATTGGATTATTAAATAATAATCTATTAATTTATTAATCGTATTAACGATTATTAAAATTCTTACTACTTTTGGAAGGTGTAGGCACATGAAAATTGTTTATTTCTACAATGCTTGGTAGGTATATTTATTTTACAAAAATAAACTTACATTCCAATTTGACCTTTTAAGGAATATATCCAATAAACAAAATTACAAAGACGGATCTATTGCTTATGCAAAATAACAATAAAAATATAACCAGAGAAAATATAGACAATAAACTAAAAACACATGTACCATGTTTACACAAAATTAAGTGAAGTAAAAATAACATTGATACAGATGACAAGATAAAATTAAATGTCAACAGTAGTGGTTTTTACCTCAGAACGGCTAGCTCTGGCACTTTGACGTATTCAGAGGTACCAAACCAATTAACTTTACAGCTGAGCATCAGTTTAGTTAAGAGAATGATGGAAATACGGCACTCAGCTTAAGCTTCTCCTTAACTTTTGACACAGGCTTAGCTAAGCAAAAGCTTAAGTAGCTATTGAAATACCGGCCCATAGGGCCGGTATTTCCAACCTCACTTAAGCCAAAGCTTACTTTAAGCCTTTGATTAAGCTTAGATGCCTGTATTTCCACTTCAATTTGAGGCTTAAGCCTAGGCTTAAACCAAATAATTTTAAGCTCGTGCGGGAGTTGGTTTAAGCCTTTGCTTAAAATTTGTTTTCTGTTTTTTGAGGTTATTTCTATAGAATTATAGAGTTGTTTTGAAAACCAACTTTTAAGTAATAACGTTATTATTGGATTATTAAATAATAATCTATTAATTTATTAATCGTATTAACGATTATTAAAATTCTTACTACTTTTGGAAGGTGTAGGCACATGAAAATTGTTTATTTCTACAATGCTTGGTAGGTATATTTATTTTACAAAAATAAACTTACATTCCAATTTGACATTTTAAGGAATATATCAATAAACAAAATTACAAAGACGGATCTACTGCTTATGCAAAATAACAATAAAAATATAAGCAGAGAAAATATAGACAATAAACTAAAAACACATGTACCATGTTTACACAAAATTAAGTGAAGTAAAAATAACATTAATACAGATGACAAGATAAAATTAAATGTCAACAGTAGTGGTTTTTACCTCAGAACAGTTAGCTCTGACACTTTGACGTATTCAGAGGTACCAAACCAATTATATTTACAGCTGAGCATCAGTTTAGTTAAGAGTGGAAATACGGCACTCAGCTTAAGCTTCTCCTTAACTTTTGACACAGGCTTAGCTAAGCAAAAGCTTAAGTAGCTATTGAAATACCGGCCCTTAGTTTCAAAAGTTATGCATCACCTCAAAATTATGCTCATTTTCAAAGTTGATTTTTTCATAAACCGATTAACGGATTACTCTAATTTTTTTTATTATTTTAGATTTTTCATTGTTATTTACACAGTTAAGCAAAGGTTTACTCAAACTTCTTTTTTGTATTTATACCGGGTGGAAGAAACGAAATGGTTTTCTTATGTTAAGTTTGAGATACCCTGTAGAGAAGACAAGGTACAAGTGTGAGTATGCCTCAAAATCGTATTGTAGTCTTATGTTTTGTGAACATTTTGTTTTTTGAATGTCCCTGATATCTTTAGAAACAAAAAATAGACGGTGTTATTCTTAACATGTGTTTTAACTGACACAAAAGTTTGAGACACCCTGTAGGGAGGAAACATTAAAAAATTTAAACGCAGAATGAAAGATTACATTATTACCGAGGGCCAAAAGTTCTTTAGAATACCCTAAACAAAAAGTTTCTTTTGAATGAGATATTTGAAATTAAAAATCACACTAAATTCTCTCTTCTTTTTCACCCATGTAACTTATTAAAATAAACATTATAGAAGTTTTCAGGGATTTCTGGTACTAATAATGTAATCTTTCATTCTGCGTTTAATAATGGTTAGTCCGTAATGATCTAGTCCAGGTTTATTTTTAAATTTTAAAATTAACTCTCGAATTTCCGTTGCTACTAAGTGTACAGGAAAAAACTGTAATTTTGGATACGCTCTGTAATAATAATTCTAAACCATCGTCAGAAACGTAAAATTCATCAACGAGAACCGGAGATACTTTATAATTCTAGTTTTAAGTTCATATTTCATTTTTCTATACCTATCGCCGATTTGAAAAAATGGACTAACTTCTTCCAGAATAATGTTAGGACATTTTTTTAATTTGCCTGTTTTTCGAGTATGAAAAATATTTTTTTCCGAGGAATATCAAAAATGTTATTCAAATTGTTTATAAGAAAAAAGGCAATGTTTTTACAATCAAATTTTGAGGTAACGATTAATTTCATTAGGTAACTTGTGAAGCCGTAATGGTTAATTTCATTTGGGATCCTAATTAGGGGGTGATTTTCAAGATTTGTTTAAAAAAAAGGGAACAACTTTATTAGGGGCATAGCTTACTTTTGATGATAGAAACTTAAAAAAAAAACAAAAATAAAGATTTTTTAAACACTTTAAAAAAGTTGTCATGAGTTTTCCCCGAAAAGTGCTTCACTTTTTGGTTACGAAATACATATTCGATTTGGAATTTAAAGAATAAGAACCTACTTTTCATTAGTTACAATTCTGCTTCTACTGGCTCTACAGACTCCATATATACACCACTATTTCTTCACTTTTTTATAAGCTATATTTTTGCTAAGAATATGTTTTTCGATAAATTACTTACTTCTTGAGTTATTTGAGAAAAACCGTCTAAAAACGTGTTTTTTTTTGTTGAAAAATAAACATATTCACACACAAATAACTCGAAAAGTATTGACTTAGCGGAAAAACTCTATTGGACAAAAGTTGCTTAGAATTAGTCAGTTTATACACTTCAGGACTTTTTTGAACGTATATTTGTTCATCCCTGAGAACACCAGGGCAAAAGCACACATCGGCACAGTATAACTTTTTTTCTTTGACCTGTCAGCTATGTTTATGCCAAATTTCATGTCAATCCAAAAAGCTCTTTAACATTCAGAGCAAAAACCATGGGTAAATGGACTATCATTGAAAATTAAGAATTCTTATGTTTGTTACAATTTTCTAAGCAACAAATTAGTAAATCAACATTCAAAAATCTTCATTTTAAAGATTGGAACATCTTTTATCAAATAATTACCTCCAAATTCGTTCAAAATGGAGACGAAAGATGAATTCGTTACTAGGAGACGAAAGATCTTAAAATGATGCATTTTTGGCCTTCAATTCCTAATAATTTAAAAGGTCCACCGAACCCACTGCAGCACACATACCGCAGAAATAGACGAGCCACTCTGCAGCGCTACTAAGCGGAGCCACAATGTGATTTAGACAGGCGATTTTGTAGCACCAATGATTTTGTAATTGGCGCCACTAGCAGCGAGGTTCGCGACAGTGGCTGGCCACTGTCGCACGTCTAGAATAGCACGTTTAATTTAAATAATAATTTACGGCTAATCATCGGAAGCTACTTTGTGGCGCCACAGAGTAGCGCCGTAGAGTGGTTCGTCTGTTTCTAGGGATAGAGGTTTTCGTTACTGAGATTCATAAAACTTAACTGCAATGTTTATGGAAACGAATAGTCCTCTCAACTGAGAGACTTGCTTGCAGATAAAACCTCCGAAGACATTATTTCAATCGCGATATGGAATAAAGTAATCACAACAAATATCAGAGAACTCAAAGTGTCAAGAACACTTTCCCTATTGTTCTTGGTGGGGTGCTAACACAAATTAAGTGCTGTTTCACATTATAAGAATTTTGAACGTGCGAGGGTTTTCTCGTGAGATAGTTTTGACGCACCTATCCTTTTCACACAATAAGAATTGAGTCGCACGAAGATATTTTGCTGTGTTGTTTGGTATATTATTTTTATTTACACTTTGTGGCTGAGGTAGGTACATGATACGATGTCTGATATGTATCATTACGATGTATCATTACACATGGGTATTTTTTGTCCATGCTTTTGTCCTAATGTACTGTAATGCGTATTTAATTTATTTGCAATTTCTATTTTGTCAGTTATTATTTCTTATGTTTTTAATTAAAAGCCTTAATTTGTTTTTATAATCGTTGTTCTACTAAGTTATTTGTGGGATCTTGGATTAGCTCATCTAATTAGCTCATACAATCTATGTAATAAACTATTCTAAATAGAAAATAAGCCACAATTGAACTAAAAAAATGATTTTATTAACGTTTCGACATCCGATTTGGTCGAAACGTAAATAAAATTATTTTTTTTAGTTAAATTGTGGCCTATTTCTCATTTAGACTAGTTTATTATAAAAATTCCACAAGGAACACAGCTTCATAACAACATTACAATCTATGTTTTTCATGTACAGAATTTAAAACACCCTCTGTCATCCATTCATTTTTAAATGTTAATCCCCTCGTTTTAAATGTTGTTTTTAGATAAATTCACACCAGACGTGACCGCCGCCCTACTCCAGTTTTCACCGAGTTGTTTACCCTATAAAACTAAATATAATTTCGTAGAATAAAAGGTATATTTTATATGGAGCGAAATCAAATTATAGCGTTGTGTTTACTTTATCGTCGAAGGAAGAGAAATAAGAGGAACCGGTTTTTTTCTTTATCACCTAATTCGTCAAATTAATTAATTCAAATTAATTGGTGCACTGTTAAGTGCACGGCACACACCATTCCAAGCATTTCTCGTCAAGTTTCTATCTTTATATATTTCTATTGTTTTGTCCCAATGAACAGGTCTCGCTTCAATTAATGTTATTAATATTTCACTATCAATCTGAGACATCATAATATAAAATATATGCACCTACTTTAAACAGCCACAAAGTGTAAATCAAAATAATGTACCAAACAACCAAAAAAACTACCTTCGTGCGACTGAACGACAGTATCATATGAAAAGATGCATTAAGTCCCCTATGCTACTAGGTGCGTAAAGACAGCACGGCTGCCGTCTGTTGTTGTAGCAAGGGACGGCATAAACACGGCGACTTCACCGAACGTTCCAACGACCGTCTAAAAGTGAGAAAGGCTCCATATGATTACATGCGCCACCATTGGAATGTCGTCGTGCGTTCTAACCCTCGCACGTTTAAATTCTTATAATGTGAAACAACACTAACGGTATTAAGAAACCGAAAATAAATACATATTAAGATAAAAAAAACAAGAAAATATTTTTAAAGCTAAGATTTTGTTACTTTTTGTAATGACTGGACTTTATTCGTTATAACGTAGACTCCCTCTATAACGAGAACTGAAATGGCGGATTAATTACCTCGTTATAAGCGAATCTCGTTATATCAGGCAACAATAATATTGTGCATACATATGAATATAAATATAGTTTTCTAAAACATTAACTTCCTATAGTGAAGCCATTCGGAGCAATACCTATAAGAGAATAAATATTGTTTCCTCAACAATAAGGCTTCGCCATCATAAATTGTAAATTTTCTTACAATATTCAATATCAGTCGATAGATAAACAGAACAGGAAGAAGTTTATTATAGGCGGTGGATTTTATTACAGCACTATCCTCGATAACGACACAGGATGTTGAGGATTTCTGTATACACTCAGTTGGGGTATTTATTTATAGCCATTACAGCGCTAAAAACAGGTAAAAATACATATTCTATGATTTCATTTTTCCTGGTTATAACCAAATATGCCTCGTTATAGAGGTGTTACAGTTCAATAGGAATTTCATAGAACATCTAGTGTACCTCGTTATAAGCGAAACCTCGTAATAACCGCGTTCGTTATAGAGAGAGTCTACTGTATTTAACAATAAAATTAATTCCGCGCTCATTTGTATGATTTTTCTTGGTTTTCTAATATCCTCTAAACTCTAAACGGATACGATTGTCGATTTCCACAACAACTTGAATTTTGTCCCAAGCACTTAGTGTTTCAGCATACATTTCGCTGTAATAGGTTTGTGTTGGAAAGATAAATGCTGGTTAACTAACAGCTGAAATGTGGCAAAAGCACTTAGCCAAATAACTTGCCCAGCTTTACGTGGAACAAGGGTTTTCAGACACAATTATGAGATTAAAATGTAAAATTATATATATCGCAGCTGTAGACCATGATCTAATAAATAAATTATACTTTTAAAGTTAAAAGGTTAAAGTTAAAAAATACGAGTGAAATTATTTTTTTAAAATTAAAAAAAAAAATAGCAAAAAGTAAACCAGCAATTAATATAGTGCGTCCATAAAGTAACGCATAAATTCATTATTTCGTAAACCAGCCACTTTAAAGAAAAAGCCCGAAACAGGTAGATTTTTATTTTTATATTACGATTTTTTGGCATTTATGTCATACTCGTGACGCCATCCATCTGGGCGTGATGACGTAGTCGATGAATTTTTTTAAATATGAATAGGGGTCATGTGGTAGCTCATTTGAAAGGGTATTTAATTCTCTATTCATATTAACATACTTATTTATACAGGGTGCCCAATTTTTTGTTAAATTAAATTAACTGACAGAAAAGATGAATGTATGTAATTTATTTAATTCTAAATACATTTTACTGCTGTCAGAAAACAGAAAAAAATTATTTAAAAAACAAACATTGATTTTGACTTAAATGTAATGTCCAAACTGTCAAGTGGCAGGTGGGTGGCAGGTTTAACATTGAATTTAAGCTAAAAACAATATTTATTTGTCAAATAAACATTTTTTTCCTGTTTTCTGACAACAGTAAATCGTATTTTGAATTAAATGAATTACATACCTTCTTCTTTTTGTCTTAATTACTTTAATTAAAAAATTGTTTGTGAACACCATTGTATAAATAATGTTATTGTTTATATTATTAAATAGAGAATTGAATACCCTTTCAAATGAGCTATCACATGCCCCCTATTCTCATTTAAAAAATATATCGATCACGTCATCACGCCCAGATGGATGACGTCACCAGTATGATACATATTGCCAAAAAATTGAAATTTAAAAATAAAAATTGACCTATTTCAGGATTTTTCCTTAAAGTCGCCAGTTTACGAAATAATGAATGTATGCGTTACTTCATGGACGCACTGTAGTTCGTTTATTGGCAATACCATCGCAAAATTAGATTTAACGTATTTGCAGTTATCTAGTCAAAGGGCTAATTGTTAATACATTATGAGAATTATATAATTTTTGCTTAATATAATTATTACAATAATGTATGTATAGACAATCTCCATATTTATAATGGAACTTAGAAGTCACAATGGGAATACAGTAAATCAAGTAGACAGTTGATACAAGACCTTCAGTGACATGATTAGATATTATGTATTAAACGCTGAGCAAACATGGCTCAGACCACGGTTTATTCAAACGAAGTGATTAGAGCATAAAAGAAGTAAAGGGGCAAATTTTCACCTATAAAAGATCTTGAAATTAAGGGGGGGGGGGGGGGGTATTCATATATCAACATTTCAAGCACATGTTTGTGATTTTTTTAAACTATGGTAGAATTATTTTATTTTTAAAATAAATATACATATTCAGTACAATTTATAGAATATTAAAAAAAATTCAAGGCAAAATATTGAAAAATAAGCCCACGGTGGCAAACTTTTACATTAAAAAAAAATGGATTTTGCGGTGGACATCAGAACTCATCATTGGATCATGTAAAACAAACAATT
The DNA here is from genome assembly GCF_917563875.1 of Diabrotica virgifera virgifera. NCBI lineage: Eukaryota > Metazoa > Arthropoda > Insecta > Coleoptera > Chrysomelidae > Diabrotica > Diabrotica virgifera. The sequence goes on along the minus strand of NC_065445.1, from coordinate 63,218,278 downwards.
CAAAAAATTTTTATTAGTTTATGAGTTTCTCGAGGAAACGCTGTCGAGTTTATTTAGTTTCACCGATTTTTGAGTTTTTGGTATTACTCAGAAGTCAAAATAACGAAATATTTTGTAAAAAAAGGGTGGAATTAAACATATTTATTATTGTTAAACAAAAATAAGCATAAAATAAAAAATATCTCGACGGCGTTACCTCGCGAAATGTCTAAAGAAAAGCTATGCAAAATTTCAGGTGGATCGATCAAGTAGTTTTTGAGTTACAATGTCCACTGCCTTTGAAAAAAGCAGTTTTGAGAAATAACGCTTTAAAGTTTTGACAATTTTTATTTTCAATTTCTTTTTATCTGTCAAATCGTAAAGTGATGCACACCGGAATATGTTTTTGAATCGCGCAGATATTTACAAAAGAGAATGCCACCAGCTGATGTGCTGCCGGCGCTCATTGTTCTAACACTTATGCTACCTAAATTTATTTCTGCAACAAAAACTTTTCAAGAAAAATGGTTATCGGTCATACAAAATCAAACACACTAATGAGACACTTCCTGAGGACTATTATCGACGCATAGAGTTTTGTGAAGCAGTAATGGAAAAGAAAATGTTCTCAACAATGACAGATGAGTCAACGTTCAATCAAAGTACTGACTCAGTGTTAACTCAGTATGCTGAACAGTTGAGCGTATGAGGTGGAATCTTGGGAGAGAGTATGATTGAACCAATTCTGACAGGCGGAAACCTAACAGCAGCAAATTGTTCCGAAAACTCATAAAATTGCTTGTGACAGATTGAATGACATCTAAATTCTACAAGATGGTTGCTTCTTCACATAACACCGCTTTTTCTTTAATCATAAATTTTATTGAATTATCCTCAGTTTCAAAGACAAGTGTTGACTATTATTTGTTTTCTAGCAAATCATGGCATTGCAAGACATGGCCACAGTATATAGAGGTTCCACAGTAAAACCACTCCTTTGTCGGCGCTTTGATCTCAAGAAGTAATACCGGCAGTACGCAATTGGTAATTCACCAGTGGTGGATGCGGGTTTTCCCTGTTAAAATCCGTACGTTTCTATGCGACTAGCAATGCGAGAGTGGGGCAAAAGCGACTAAGAACATTGCGCGGTCGCCATGCGTGACTACAGATTTTACTTCCAATTTTTCGGAGAGTGGTTCTACTGTCCCTCTTTATACTGTGACATAGCCCTCTACTATCTTTTACACAAGAACTACACAATCGTACAACGGTGATATTAAATTGAAAGCCTTTTCATCTATTTTTTCACTCTATAGTGCACGAACACAATATTCTACAAATTCTTGGAACTTATTATTAATTTCAAATATTATGGAGGTCTGGAGGTTCAGATTTACTACGTCTTTATTTGTCTATTTGTACAATATTCAAACGTTATTCAAACAAACACCATATGCGGTACGCTCTGAAAACGCTAAAACTTAGAATATTACAAAATCACAGTATTACACTACAATATTTATTGTTTGAATACTGTGTTTATTTTGGATTTTATTCTGTCATACATTATTCAAATACGTTTTCTGGTAAACGATTAAAATCGATGTAAGGTATATTGCTAGAACTCGTTGTTCACCTTCTATTATTACCTGAGAGTAATTACCGAGGACCTAAAATAGTTATTGATAATTAATTAACGATGAATATTATTTCGATAAAGGTAATTTGTAATTTGAATCAATTGTCAGCAGCGTTCATTAGAAAATAAACAAAGTTTATTTGAAGTTAATGAATTATTATATTATTCATGAAGATAATATTCAATAAATAAAATGGAACAACAAAAAATACAGCGGCGAAGAAAGAAGTAAGTAGAAACTTTATAATATATCATAATACGACAGTACAACCACTCTCCGAAAAATTGGAAGTAAAATCTTTAGTCGCGCAATGTTCCCAGTCGCTTTTGCCCCACTCTCGCATTGCTAGTCGCGTAGAAACGTACGGGTTTTAACAGGGAAAACCAGCATCCACCATTGGTGAATTACCAATTGCGTACTGCCGGTATTACTTCTTGAAATCAAAGTGCCGACATGGAAGAGGTTTTACTGTTCAATACTGTTTGACAGAACAGATGAAATATTAGTTTTCAAAAGCAGATTTTATCTTTGTGGAAACGGTACTCACCTGAGGGATCGCAGACGTTCGGATACAATAAGCGTCTCTTTGTAAAGACACTGAAGTCGTCTTTACTAAGTAACAAGACATTCACTCAACACACACACTACGCTATTTTTCTACTATTCATTCCTAATATTTTTAACAATAATGTAATCTAAATATTCTCCGAACTGAAACTGCAAGGCAAGCATTTATAAAAATGAAGACACTGCTTACAAACAAAGACCTTCAGTTGCCTCTCAGATTGAGGGCTCTATCATGCTACATATTTTCTATATTACTAAACGGAATGAAAGCTTTGACATTGAAGAGACAACACATAAAGAAAAATAGAAGCGTTCAAAATGTGGTGTTACAGAAGAATATTGAAAATTCAGTGGGTTCAAAGGATTAAAAATGTTGAAGTGCTACGACGTTTAAATAAATAGTTAGAAATTATAAACAGTATAAAAACAAGGAAACTGGAATATTTGGGTCACATTACCAGAGGAGAAAAATATGAGTTGCTGAGAATTGTTATACAAGGAAGGATCTAATGAAGAAGAAGCATAGGAAGAAGACGCATCTCCCGGCTGGGGAACTTTAGAGAATGTTTGTCCATATAGAGAAAGTGACCATAGCCAATATGATATCCAACCTCCGATAGGAGATGGAACTTTAAGAAGAAGAAGAAATATTCTCAGTAGTAATTACACGAGAGCTCTAAAATTATCGATTTGTATCCCGAGTGACACTGACAGTTTTTGACTTTGACTTTGTCAAAGTGTCACGAAAACAAAACAAATCGATAATTCGACCTCGAGAGTAATTCAGTAAGATTATTTCATGAATAAAACTTTCTTTTTAAATCATTTTAACTAATATTTTATTGATATATTCGTCTGCATATTTTCTAAACCTGTTTCTTTTTGTTTTCTCTGTGACAAGTTGTAAAACATTAATTGTTATTAATGTCACTGAATGTATTTTTGCGTAGCAACGAAGGGCATCTGAGGTAAAATACTTAAAATATGACAGGAAATTATCAAAAATTATCGCTTTAATTTTTATTCTTGTAGGTTTCTATTGGTCAGAATCTCTATGAATGAAATAATCAAAGGAATTTTCATCCCTTTAAGATCGATATCACTGGAATTCTGAATACAAAGAATCATGCCGATTGCCTAATGAAGCTTCAATATACTGCCGAATTATCAGTAGTAATTGCACAAGAGCTCTGAAATTATTGAATTTTTCCCGAGTGACACTTTGACAGTTTTAATTTCACGACCCGAAGGGGAGTGAAATTATGTCAAAGTGTCACGAGCGCAAAAATTCTATATTAATTTTAGAGGTCGAGTGCAATTTGTTGCGATTATTTCATGAATAAAACTGTTCAAAACCAAAATTTTATTGTAATTTATTTATGTAAGTACCATCATTAAACACACAGTTTTTATAAATATTTGACGATTGAAAGTCATCACTTTTATAATTTTTAAAACATTAATTGTCATTAATGTCACTGAATGTATTTTTTCGTAGCAACGAAGGGCATCTGACGTAATATACTTAACGACGGGAGATTATCAAAAATTATCGATTTAATTCAGATTTCTGTAGCTTTCTATTGGTCAGAATCTCCTATGAATGAAATAATCAGCTTTATTACTTGCGTTAAAATATATAGCCTCTGTTGGTATGGACAGTTATATCATTTTCACCGATTGTAGAAGCATTGTGGACAAACTCACTTCTATCCAATCGACAAAAAACCTAAACCACATTGAGATAGAAAAAAATAATATTTAATAAAACTAATAATTAGTATTTCCTCCATTGGCCTGTATGCATACTTGTAGGCGATTTGGCATGCTGCCGATTAACTGGTCGAGCTGGGCTTGCGGAATTCTCTCCCATTCTTATCAGAACTCCTAGTATATTACTAATTATGAAAAAAGAGAAAAACTAAAATTTAGCTATTTGACGCGAATAACCAGAACTATAACAACGCGTATAACACTACTTTGATAAGATAAATAAAAACTAGCTATAATAGCGTTATCGACTAAACACTAAACCATATTTTTAAATCTAATTTCAACTATATACTAAATTTGAATATACATAATTAGTACGAAGTTATTTACCATTAATATTAAAACTTGTCCATTATAATATATGTGCGTAAATGTATTTAGATTCCACAAAAAGTATAATCAATCAACATAATGCTTCGAAATTGTAAGAAATGTAATTTGTTTTCACAATAAGGTCACAGGTTTTTTTAAAATAACTTTTTTCTTTTATTAGGTAACTAGAGTCTAGAGAGGCATCCACATAGTGATCGATATTTCACCGCAAATACTGTGTTTTGGACTTTTGTATTTAAACATACGTGGAACCTCGATTATCCGTCAGGGCACCGGACCAAGGATATGACGGATAATCGAAAAGACGGTTAACAGAACATTAACAAAACTTAATTGATCAAACGACTAAGTAACACAATCAATGTTCGAATTTGAATCAAATTTAATTATGGTGACACACAGATATTGACTGTAATAATTATTGTGCTGTGCATTTTTATTTTCGGATTGCGATTCTAAAAATAGAATTCTAAAAGCACGATATCATTTATCACCTATTTAAATTGAAATTTACTCCACAGCCCTGAATAAGAACAAAAATTATTTACATAAAAAATGCGGTGGTGGCATAATTGCACGTGTACATTTCAAGGAATTTCGTTTGGTATATTGCAATACTCAAACAAACGGAATTGATGACTAAATTTTTACTTATGTAGTCAATATAACTTATGTAGGTATAGACCCTGACGGTTAACAGAGGTGACGGTTAATAGAGAGACGGATAATCGAGGTTCCACTGTAGTTTCAAAAGTTATAAAATTATGCTCATTTTCATAGTTGATTTTTTTTTAATGAAAAGATTAACGAATTCCGGTAATTTTTTTATTTTAGAATTTTTCTTTGGTATTTACACACTTGTAAAAACTCACTTAAACCTCTTTTTTCTACAACCGTGTTAAAAATGCAATTTTTAGCACTCCATACGAGCGTTAAAAATGCTACTTTAAGGCACTAGTGCATTAAAAATTTTATGGCACTGCAGTTCGTATTGACCGTATGGGCAATTTTGATGTAATGTCAAAAAAATATAAAAATGGAATGTCAGTAAAGTTCAAGTAAAAGTTTTTGTAGATATTGTCCTGTAATTACGTTTGTAGAAACAATATTGTATGATATGCGTGTTAAAAAGTACATTTTTAAGGCACTCATGTGAATTGCAGAACTCGCTTCGCTCATTCTGCAAACTTTCACATGCGTGCCTTAAACGTGTACTTTTAACACTTATATCATAAATAACTATTTTGTACTTATACCGGGTGGAAGAAAAGAAATGTTAAGTTAAGTTATGTTAAGTTTGAGACACCCTGTAGGAGGACAAGGTACAAGTGGACGGGATTCTGCAGAAAGGATCCAAGCCACACTTTGTTAAAACCGAGATATTAGCCAAAAACTTTACGATAAAATTTAAAATTCTCTATTAAAAATAATCATGGTTTAACATTAAAATCCTCAATATATGCATTAGATTTGATTTAACACATACTGTTTGATTCAAGAAAACCGGTTGTTTACAAAAAAAAAATACACTTTTGTGGCTTGGTTCCCTTCTGCAAAACAACTTAACGTGAATTAAAAGTTAACAAACATTTATTTTCCTTTATTGAGTTACATAATCAGGCGTATAATCTAAAAGAATGTTAATATGAATTTACTGGAATTTAACAATTTGTTCGATTTCAAAATCTGGAAGTCCCGTCAATTCAAGAAAACAGTTGTTTTAAAAAAATCCACTTTCGTGGCTTGGTTCCCTTCTGCAAAACAACTTAAGTGAATTCAAAGTTAACAAACATTTATTTTCCATTATTGAGTTACATAATCAGGCGTATAATCTAAAACATGTTAATATGAAATTACTGGGATTTAATAATTTGTTCTGGAAGTCCCGTGAATTCAAGAAAACAGTTGTTTTAAAAGAAAATCCACTTGGTTCCCTTCTGCAAAATAACTTAAGTGAATTTGTATAAAGAAACCAATCCACATGGATCTGTTCTGCAGAACGCTGTTATGCTGCAACGATAATGTTGGTTATTTCTTTCGCTCATAGAGGGCGGTATATGGCGTATAGGGGTATAGGGCTTGGTTCTTTTCTGTACAAGTATCTACGGGATATTTTACAACCTATAAGACCGTTAACAGGAAAAACACATATTTGTGGTTTGGTTCCTTTCTGCAGAATCCCGTCCAAGTGTGAGTATACATCGAAATCGTATTATAGTCTTATGTTTTGTGAACATTTTGTTTTTTGAATATCCCTGATATCTTTAGAAACAAAGAAAATAGACGGTTTTATTCTTTAACCTGTGTTTTAACTGAAAGAATGGTTTCAGACACCCTGTAGGGAGGAAATCGTGCAAAGATGGGTATACATCGAAATTATCTTCTAGTATGTCACATAATCAATGTGTCCTGCCTGTTCTTACATATGGTGCAGAGACACTTACCCTAACAAGGACATCTGCACGAAAACTACAAGTGACGCAACGTAGAATGGAAAGATCATTGTTGGGAATAACGTTAAGAGATAGGGTAAGAAACGAAGAAATTCGTAGAAGAAGTGGTGTAGAAGACATAATAAAACACATAGCCAAAATTAAATGGAAGTGGGCAGGACACGTCGCTAGAATGGAGATGATAGGTGGACCAAAAAAAATCTTGGAATGGAGACCGAGAGCGGATAGACGAAACCCGGGAAGACCACCCACAAGATGGACTGACGACATAAAGAGGATTTGTACCAACTGGATTGCAGCAGCGCAGGATAGATCTGAATGGTAGTTTTTCGAGGAGGCCTATGTTCAGCAGTCGACGACTATGGGCTGATGATGATGATGATGATGATGTCACATTTTGCGAACTCTTTAAAAGAGATCTCTTTAAGAGAATCTCAAACTCAACTTATTACCTACAAAAGTGGACAACATCTATCCCAAATAGACTACTTCACGATAAGGAAAGAAGACATACGTGAATGCAAGGACTGCAAGGTAATAGTTAGTGAGACAGTCAGCCAACAACATAAGCTGCTTGTTCTGGACATCGAAGTAAAAAGCGAAACTAAACAAAAATATCGGAGAGGACCACAAAAAATCAAATTGTGGATGCTAAAAGATGAGAAAGAAGGTCTATTCAGGGAAAGAATAGTAGATACTCGTAAAATATGTTGGAACATGAAAGGAAGCCCTAACACAATTTGGAGAAAAATGGCCAACATTATTAGAGAGACTGCTATTGAAATACTTGGGAAAACGTAAGGAAAAAAGTTTGAGGATACAGAGACTTGGTGGTGGTCAAACGAAGTACAAGAAAAAAAGAGAGAAGCGAACATTATATAAAAAGTGGCAAGAAACCAGATCCGACACAGATCTTCAAAACTATATGGTGGCGAAAAAGGAAGCGAAAGCAGCAGTAGCAAAAGCCAAAGCAGAAGCGTATTCAAGCCTATACGATCAACTTGATACCAGGGAACGCGAAACGAAGATATATAAAATAGCCAAACAGACAGCAAAGAAAGCAAAAGATTTTAATCAGATTAGATGTATCCAAGATGAAAATAATAAAATACTAGTTCACGAAAAGAATGTCAAAAAGAGATGGCGAAAGTACTTTGACAGCATATTAAATGAAGAATTTGACAGACAGCCTGTAGAGTCAACGGAGACAGTAGCAGCAATGGCCACCAAAATAACAAACGAGGAAGTGGCTAAAGCGCTTCAAAAAATAAAGAAAGGAAAAGCGGTAGGATCAGATGATATTCCTGGGGAAGTATGGAGAGCATTGGGAGAGACAGGAACAAGATGGCTAGCAGGTTTATTTAATAGAATTATGGAAGTTGGACAAATGCCAGACGAATGGAGAAGCAGTATACTAGTACCTGTCTACAAAAACAAGGGAGATATACAACAATGTAATTGTTGATATACAACAAAGAAACAAACGCTCATATGGTATTCATTGATCTTGAGAAAGCATATGATAGAGTTCCTCGAGAGATTCTGTGGTGGGCACTCAATAAGAAAGGAGTCCCTGGTGAATATGTAAAGATTGTGAGGGATATGTATGAGGGAGTAACGACTAGTGTTAGGACAGGTGTGGGAGAGACTGATAAATTTCATGTGAAAGTAGGATTGCACCAGGGCTCGGTGCTTAGTCCGTATTTATTCTCATTCGTTTTGGACCAGATAACAGCGAAACTACAAGGTAACATTCCATGGTGCTTAACGTATGCTGATGATGTCGTGTTAGTAGGAAATAGTGAAAGAGACTTAGAACAAAAACTGGAACAGTGGAGACAAGCTCTGGAGGAAAAAGGTTTAAAACTTAGTAGGACAAAGACAGAGTATTTGCAATGTTCATTTAAAGATGGAGTTACTACAAATAACATGGTATCTTTGGATGGTGAACTGATTGTAAAAAGCAATAGTTTTAAGTACCTGGGATCGGTATTACAGAGTAATGGAGAAATAGATGGAGATGCATGCAGTAGAATTAGGGCTGGATGGATGAAGTGGAAGGAAGCGAGTGGTGTGCTGTGTGACAGGAAAATTCCAATGAAGTTGAAGGAAAAACTCTATAAAACAGCCATAAGACCGGCTATGATGTACGGAACTAAATGTTGGGCAGTGAAAAAGAAAGAGGAACAACGAATGCATGTGGCGGAAATGAGAATGAGTAGATGGATTAGTGGAGTGACAAAAAAGGATAAAATTAAAAATGAGTATATTAGGGGAAGTCTAGGTGTGGCACCAATTGATGCCAAAATGAGAGAGCACAGGTTGAGATGGTTTGGTCATGTTCAACGTCGACACGCTAATCATCCAATACGAAGAATTGCTGAAGTGCAGATTCCTGGAAGGAGTAGGAGAGGAAGACCAAAGAAGACGTGGGGGGAGACGATTAGGCAGGACATGTTGGTAAAGCGGATTAATATTGATATGACTCAAGAATTGTATGGAGAAATGCAATTAGGGAAACCGACCCCGCATAGGGATAAGGCAAAGAGAATGATGATGTCACATTTAATTTTTTTAGTTTGTCAGATATCTTTAATAAGAAAGAAACTAGACGGTTTTACTCTTTAATATGTGTTTTAATTCACGACATGCGATACGTGAGGAGGCCATGTCTTATCCTATTCTAAAGTTGTGCTCACAACGAGGCGCCGACCCTAGCTCCCTGGTATCCCTCGTACTGCTCGTACCATATTATCGATCGCCAGATGCATTATTTTAAATGCGCGCGTTCACCAAAATGAAGAGTAGGATACTAAGCTCTAGGCGAGGATACCATCCCTTGGTCTCCGTAGTGAACAAACCTAAGATGAAATTATTTCCTGTATATAGCGCGAAAGGAATAAAGTGTTCACAGAAAGAAAATCTGTGCAATGTACCTCTCACTATTTAAAGAGCCTCCACGTAGACACCAAATGCATACTTACTCTCAAGGAAATTCCACACCCAAAACATCACAGTCTCCATTAAACAATCTCGTCTCTCTTATGTTGCGCTGTGCATACCACTCACTTGGTCGACAACTAACTCTTAAGGTGTCGACCAGAATAATGGTTAATGTTAGGTACCTTTCTGTTTTTAGAATTTTGTTTAACAGTTTTTTTATTGTTAATTTAGTTTTGTTTCAGTTAAAACACATCATGTTAAAGAAAAAAATCGTCTATTTCCTTCGTTTCTAAAGATATCAGGGGCAATAAAAAATCAAAATGTTCACAAAACATAAGACTACTATACGATTTCTATGTATACCCACACTTATACCTTGCCCCCCCCCCCCTTCAGTGTGTCTTAAACTTAACATAAGAAAAACATTTCTTTTCTTCATTTTCTGCCATTCTGATGCCATTTTCTTGCAGGAGAAACTCAGACATAGCTTCAGAAATAATGGATTCCGTGAGAATAGAAACCAGACTTATTGACGATAATTATTACAATCAAGTTTATTTCCTTTCTTGAATATAGGAGTAACCAAAGCAAATTTTCAGGACGAGGGAAAAGAACCCTGATTAAAAGAAGCATATTTATAATATTATTATAAGGGATATAGGAATGGCTACAGATTATATACAGGGTGATTGATTAGTGGGGTAAAGCACCGTGGATTCGTTATAGTAATAGATAGCGATAAAAGTTAATAGTGTAGCCAACTTTGAGCTTCACATTACAAAATTAGTTAGAATGTTACAGAATGTTCGATAACATAGTAGCAGACCAAACTTATGTTTTTTTAAATGGAACACCCTGTATTTTATTTTATATTCGAAATCTTCTTAACTTCTCCATTACAAAAATATAGAGGTTGGGTATGTTATACAGGGTATTTACAAAGTTATAACCAATTTTATATGAAAATCGTAACAAGTTCAACTCACTGTATAAATAAAAATAAGCACAACGGCAATGGTTTATTGATGCCATATTTTTTTATTTATTGTCAAAATTTTCATAAATGATTGATATTGCTAATTTTCTTTATACTGAATACAGGGTGAGTCAAAACGCAAGTACATTATTTTCTCAGTAATTTTAAATGGAACACCCTGTTTTTTATATCACTATCGAAAAGTACCATTACCGTACTTTAATTTGTATACAGCATTCCCTATGTCTAAATTTATTAGTTTTCGAGATATTTTCATTTTTCCATGGACCAGTAGCGTGGCCACCCAGATTACCACAATTTAATAAACTCGATCGATTTTTTTGGGGTTACTTTAAGAATGAAGGTTATAAAATGCCTCCAACAACAAGAGATAAGATGAAAAATAGAATACAAAGTGTATTTTGAAGTGTTAATTTACAAATGCTTCGTAGTGTAAGTAACTCATTCAATGACCGTTTTTAGTCATGCATAAATGTGCTAGGTCATTTTGAACAACTTATGTAATTAAATATTTAAAATATTTTATTAAAAGTAGCTTTTAATTTTTTCAAAAATGTTGTATTTTGTGTTCATTTTTGAAGTTATTCTTCTTTAGGCGCGATTGAGAGTAAAATTTTTCATAAATCTGCGCCCATGCGCACACAGACAGTATGTAGTTCGTTTCTAATCTTTCAAGATAGTATCTGTATCAGCGCAAATAAGTCATTAAAAGAATATATTAGTGTTTTTAGTAAATGTATTATTTATTATAATTTTTGTGCCTTTGAATTTCTCTTCTTCTGTATTAAGATAATAAAATATTATGTAGGTATAACATTTTTATCACGATACCACTCAATCTATTTGTCACCGTGTTGTGTAATTATATCCGAAACTTACGTGTCAATTACAGGAGACTCGGTGGTCTAGTTGTTGAGCGTTCGGTCAGAGATCGAAAGGTCCCGGGATCCAATCCTGTACGATTCATTTTTTTTTATTTTTGGTTGTTTTAATAAAAAATTTTTGAAAGTGGTAGATAAGAAAGTTAGTTTAATATTTAAATAGAATACAAATAACCTGTTAAGTATATTTACTTCGTTAAAATTATATAATAGAAGAATAACTTCTTACGTGCGTACAAAGTACACACACACATTCTTTTTTTTTTGTAACATTTTTTACTGATAAATTATTTTTCGTTCTTTATTTGTTACATTGTTACATTTACATACAAAAGTAGTTTTTAATTGTTTTCACAAAATGGTGTATTTTGTGTTTGTGTTTTTTTTTGTAAAATGTATAACTAATAAATTATTTTTCTTTCTTTATTTGTTACACTTACATACAAAAGTAGTTTTTAATTGTTGCAAAAATATTGTATGTTGTGGTTGTGTTTTTTTTTTGTAAAATTTTTATTACTAATAAATTATATTTCTTTCTTTATTTGCTAGATACATTGTTACATTTATTACCAGATCGTTAATCAGTAATCGTAAATTGTCAGTTTTAGACAAATTAGTCATGGCTTACTTAAAATTTGGAAAGCTTTAGACCGGTAATTAATAATTTGCTCTAAAAAATGAAAATATCTCAAAAACTAATAAATTTAAACATAGGGAATGTTATATAAAAATTAAAACGCGGTAATGGTACTTTTCGATAGTGATATAAAATACAAGGTGTTCCATTTAAAATTACTGAGAAAATAATGTACTTGCGTTTTGACTCACCCTGTATTCAATATAAAGAAAATTAGCAATATCAATCATTTATGAAAATTTTGACAATAAATAAAAAAATATGGCATCAATAATCTATTGCTTTCGTGCTTATTTTTATTTATACAGTGAGTTGAACTTGTTACGATTTTCATATAAAATTGGTTATAACTTTGTAAATGCCATGTATAACATAACAAACCTTTATATTTTCGTAATGGAGAAGATAAGAAGATTGGGTGTTCAATTTAAAAAAACATAAGTTTGGTCTCCCACTATGTAACATTCTAATTAATTTTGAAATGTGAAGCTCAAAGTTGGCTACAATTTTTGTTATTAACTTTTATTGCTATTTATTACTATAACGGATCTACGGAGCTTTACCCCACTAATCAATCACCCTGTATGTATATAAAACCATAATGCAGGGTACTTCCAAGCATTTGAAGAAGAAATATAAAAGAAACAAAGCACCATCGATCCTATAAAAATTTAAGGTTGTATGATGTAAGTACGTTCCCCTAATATAAAACTCAAGGAAGTAGAAAAATTATTCAATCAAGATAACAGCCTAATTTATGTGGTGTATTTCCACAATTCCCCACAGAAAAGCTTATTGTGTCATATTTTTATTGTTCGTAAAAGACATGATGCCTGACGTTTTAAACACCTTAGTGCCTCCATACACGGGAAGCTTAATGCAGTCGGTATCGACAGCTTAAAGCTGCAAAGTTGCGGTCGAATTCAACTGCAAATTAGCAGCTTCAAGCTGTCAACACCGACTGCTTCAAGCTGCGCGTGTGTGGCGGGTCTCAACTGCAACAATATGCCACTGTTCATGCGTCGTTTTTTTCAATGCTGTCGCTATATGTTTCACTGCGGTAATGGCGGGTCTCTACTGCAACAATAGGCCACTGTTCATGCGCCTTTTTTTTAATTCTGTCGCTATATGTTTCACAGCGGTAATTCCACAAACACTCCTTTGTCTTCATTTCGTTTATCAATAATTCTTCATCAAAATTTTCCAAATTAATTTTGAATTGCACAACAGTGATCGATAAAGAAACAAAACAAGCATAAGGTACCGTCTGCAGTAGAGAGGGGTAGGTACACGAAGAGAGAAAGCGGAGGTAACCGCATTTAAGCTGTCCGTGTATGGTGGGTTCGGCACCTCCAAGCTGCCGGCAGCACGCCAAAAATTTTGCTGCCGAATGGCTCAAAAGCTACGTGTATGGCGAACATACAATTTTGGGACAGGTTGGATATTAGTGCACCCTAATATGTCTGTGTAGATTTTGGCATTGGATCCGAGCATGACATGTAACACCGTTGCCGTATCCTCTATTTTTTCATACTATCACATTACAATTTTTTGTGATATTATATTTGTGTGTGACATGTATCATTTGTGTATTTTAGGTATGTTCTAATATGTTTTGTATAGATAGGTTTTTACTTGATTATTTTAAGGCTATGGGTACATAATTCGCAAATATTTTACGGCTATCCCTACCTTTTCTGTCTTTACATGGCAAATTACGTGTAGTAAAATTCACACTGGTATGGATATGTACATATTACTAGAATGTCATTCTACTTGACAATGTCATAACTAGCTTAAAGAGATGGCTTTTGAATGTTCTTGGATAACTGTTATTTTTTGTATAATTGCAAATTATTAATTCAGTTAATAAATGTGATAATTTTTTCACTAGCTATGTATTCAGTGATTGTAATAATATGTACCTACAACAAAAACTAATACTCAATCGAGAAAAGAGCAAAAGTGTTCAAGTGATTTTTTAATAATATATTGTTACTATGGAACGCTTACAATTTTGAACATCTTTAAAAACAAAACACTTGGATCACAGAATATATCTTAATGTATTCTCTACAATGTCAAAATAACTGTCAAAGTTTAAATACATAATTCAAAGCTTCTCTTCGAATTTTGTGATTTAACCACAGATTATTTAACGTAGATAAAATTTGTTCAGTCCATTCTTGTATCGACATATCGAAGTAATTTAGTACAGCAAAAAAACACCCTGTTCGGGACTGTGACAAGCCCAGTCCAGGAAAACTAATACACAGGTACGCAAATGATGATAAATATATTTTTCAAAATATGTTTCCATCCGGGATAAATACAGAGTTTAGTAATAATTCAATAACCAACCCACAAATGTATCAACAAGTCAACACACAAGGGCAACTAGCCATGAATGTACAAACCACGCCATATCTAATATCGATGTCGCAACCAGCACCAACTAAACCAATGCCACCTAACTTGTACCCTCCACTACCACAGACACAAATTCCATTAGTGCCGATCACATATCATAGTTCTGCTTCAAATTATCAATTACAACGATTGCCATCCACCAGTGAAGAAGAGGAAGAAAACAAGGAACCAGCTAGCAGCAACGATTGGCAAGAAATTAGAAGCTCAAAAAGAAGAAAAATCAGAAAAACAACAGATAATGCAAACAGTACAAATATTATTGTAACAGAAAATAGATTTGAAGCGCTAGAAAATGAAGTAGTCCCTCCCAAGGAGAACAACACAGCAAACCCTCCACCAATTTTCATACACGGTGTACAAGACTATCAAAAAATGGTACAAAAAATTAAGGATGTAGCAGAAAGGGAAGAATATCATACAAAAAGTTTAACTAACAATGTCGTAAAATTAAGTTGTGGCACGCCAGATACATATAGAAAAATGGTTAGATATTTTAATGAACATAACATTTATCACCATACATATCAGTTAAAACAGGATCGAGCCTATAGAGTTGTAATAAAATACCTTCACCACTCTACTAACACCGAGGATATAAAAAACGAACTCCTAAAACTGGGTCATAAAGTTCGAAATATAATAAATGCACAACACAGAATTACTAAAGAGCCACTTAATTTGTTCTTCGTGGATCTCGAACCGGCAGCAAATAACAAAGATATTTATAACTTAAGGAGGCTACAGAATAGAGTTATTGAAATTGAACCTCCCCGAACAACCAAAAATCGCATAATACAATGCATGAGATGCCAATCGTACGGTCACTCCAAGTCATATTGCAATAAACCATTTGTATGCGTCAAATGCGGAGGAGCCCACAATACCACAACTTGTAAGAAGACTAGAGAAACTCCAGCAAAATGTGCATTATGTGGTGGGGATCACCCCGCAAATTATAAAGGATGTGAATATTACCAAAAAATTTATAATATTAATAACAGGTATCATAACAGAGGAAACGTATTAAATCCAGCAATAAATCAAATACATACACAACCCAGAATATATACACAACCCAGGATTCAGAATCAGTATGAAAGTTACGCTCAAGCTGCAGCAAATAATCAGAACAATAACGAAGATACAGCGAGTATACTTACCAAATTTCTAGAAGAGTTTAAAAATTTATTTAACCAGCTAATGCAACAAAACAGTATGGTGCTCAACATGATTTCCATGCTAGTAAATAAAGTAAACTAACAATGTCTAAGTTCATAAGAATTGCCCAATGGAATGCCAATGGTCTTCCTAATCATAAAGAAGATATAAACTATTTCTGGAACAAAATTTCATTGACATACTACTAGTAAGTGAAACCCATTTTACAGACAGAACCTACTTCAAGATACCTAAGTATAAATTATATTACACAAATCATCCAGATGGTACAGCCCACGGAGGTTCAGCCATATTGATAAGATAAACTATAAAACATGATGAAATGCTAAAATACGAAACAAATCACATTCAAGCAACATCGATAAAAATACAAACTCTTCCATATGATATAACTGTCACAGCAATTTATTGTCCGCCCAGGCATAGACTTACAAAAGAAGATCTTCTGCCCTTTTTCAAAACTCTAGGGCCAAAATTTATAGCAGGTGGAGATTACAACTGTAAACATACGCTATGGGGTTCACGCCTAACAACCACCAAAGGCAGAGAGCTAGCAAAAGTTATCCAGGATAAAAGCTACTCATTCCTATCGACGGGATCACCGACATATTGGCCAACCGATCCAAATAAAACACCAGACCTATTGGATTTCTTTATTACAAACGGAATATCTCAATCATATACAGATGTAGTACCAAGTTTTGATTTATCATCAGATCATAGTCCCATAATTGCCACAATTAGCACAACGGTGATAATCAAAAAACCAACACCTCGACTGCATAACTTCAAAACAAACTGGGACACATACCGGCTAATCATAGAACAGGAAGTAAATCTACTAGTGAGATTGCAAACTCCCGAACAAATAGAAACAGAAACTAATAATCTAATCAACTTACTTCAAAATGCTGCCAAACAGTCTACCCCTCAACCTGGACAAAAAAAATTTTCAACCAACATTCCTCTTGAAATAAAAAGACTAGTAGCAGAAAAACGAAAAGCTAGATCAATTTGGCAAAGAACTCACAGACCAGACGACAGGACAATTTATAATAACAAAACAAGAAACTTAAAAACAGCTCTAGAACAGATGAGAAACAACTCATTTGAAAACTATGTATCAAACCTTTCGCGTCAAGATAACTATATCTGGAAACCAATCAAAAACAAAAATAAACCAATAAATACTTCACCTCCAATTCGGAAAAACTCATTACCACCAGGACCATGGGCAAAAAGCAACAAAGAAAAAGCTGATTTATTTGCTGAACATCTAACTGAAGTCTTCAAGCCACACGATAATGACCAAGTACAAGAAGTAGAGCAGGAACTAGCCTTACCAATTAATCAACGAGAGCGACTAACTTTAATTACACCGAAGGAGATCAAAGATGAAATTAATCATTTCAATGAAAAGAAGGCACCAGGCACTGATCTCATAACAGCAACAATGCTAAAACAACTTCCTAAAAAAGGTATAATGAAGTTATTGTACATATTAAATGCAATCTTAAGACTTAATTATTGGCCTATATCACTAAAAATTGCCCAAGTAATTATGATACCGAAACCTGGTAAAGCTTTAACGGATGTTTCATCATACCGCCCAATAAGTCTACTGCCAATAATGTCAAAACTTCTAGAAAAGCTGTTACTTAAAAGAATTATGAGCGACCTAGAATTCCAAAACTGGATCCCAGAACACCAATTTGGATTCCGGCAAGGACATTCTACAGTGCAACAATGCCATCGCATATCAAATGTAATTAATAGAGCTTTGGACAATAAACAGTATTGCACAGCAGCCTTTCTGGACATCAGCCAAGCATTTGATAAGGTATGGCACCCAGGATTACTGTATAAAATCAAAAAATCCCTACCCAACAAATACTTTGACTTATTAAAATCATATCTAAATCACAGAAAATTTGAAACTAAAGTGGAGGATGAACTATCGAACCGTAACAAAATTCAATCAGGAGTCCCACAAGGTAGTATATTGGGTCCACTTCTTTATGTACTGTACACATCCGATTTACCAACCTCTCCACAAACCACCATTGGAACATTCGCTGACGACACAGCAATATTTGCAACTGAAGAGGATCCAAGAGCTGCAGTATTAAAACTTCAAGAACACCTAGACCAAATTGGACAGTGGTTAAAGAAATGGAAGATAAAAGCTAACGAAACTAAGTCAACACATATAACTTTCACACTAAGGAAAGACCAATGCCCAAATATTAGCCTTAATCAAGTCAACATACCACAACAGAACATCGTCAAATACCTGGGGCTTCATCTTGATTCTAAATGAAACTGGAAACAACACATTTTAAAGAAGAAGAAACAAATTGAGTTGAGAGTGAAAGAAATTAATTGGCTTATAGGTAGAAAATCTCGACTCTCAATTGAGAACAAACTGCTGATTTATAAAACAGTCATCAAACCTATATGGACGTACGGTATAGAACTATGGAGTTGTGCCAGCAAATCAAACACAAAAATTATCCAAAGAACTCAATCAAAAATTCTACGCACCATCGCAAATGCTCCGTGGTACATTTCCAACCAAACCCTTCATACAGACCTAAACATCCCGTTAGTCAGCACAGTAATTCAAGAAAGAGCCAACAGACATCACGAGAAATTGGAAGACCACCCCAACCAATTAATATTACCATTACTGCAGCCACTAAACAACAGAAGATTGCGAAGATTATGGCCCATAGATCTTCGCTGAAACTGAGGTGAAACCGCTGGGTGATGTACCTCATAACGCCATTTTAGTGTACAATAATACATTGATATATGTTATTGTACTTGTTATCAAATTAGCTTATAGAATATGTAATTCTGATTGTTAATAAATGCTTACAAAAAAAATGTATTCTCTGCTTCTATCTTCCATAAATAATACACAATAAATAACTTTTTATAAAATTCACCTCTTAAATCAATTATTTATCAAATACACTATATATCAATATTATTTAATCAACAACTAAAAATATTCCCGATTCATGTCAAATAATTATTTAAAATTGTCACTGATTGTCAGTGTCTGACTGACAATATTCTATTCGACTAAGTGCGTTGTATGACAAAGATAGATTTGGAAAATATTACCACGGACATGTGTTCATTTTTTTCGAATCCTGAAAAAACCAATAAATATTTTTGAAAAATCTAAAAGCAGAATGAAAGACTAAATTATTACCGAGGGCCGAAAGTCCCTTAGAATAAATAAAAAGTTTATTTTAAATGAGATATTTGAAATTAAAAATAACACTAAATTTTCTCTTAGTTTTCACCCCTTAAACAATATAGAAGTTCTCAGGGACTTTCGGCCCTCGCTAATAACGTAATCTTTCATTCTACGTTTAAATTTTTTAAAAATACTTATTAGTTTTCCCAGGATTCGAAAAAAATGAATCCCCATTTGAATAGCATTGCAGCCGAAAAAACGTACCGATCCTCTTAAATCTTTGTTTAACTTACTAGAAACCTTGTAATATTGTGTAATGTGTAAAAAAAAGTAGTTTTGAAACACCAATTAAGTAAAGTTTATTATGTTGTTGTTTTCACCAATTTTGAAAAAATGTGAAAACTTTGAATTATCCACGTCCGTCTGTCCGTCCGTCTTGTCTGTCTGTGTGTAAACTCAACTCCTCCGTCATTATACCAGGTAGAATGACAAGTGAGGTGTCAAATGAAAGCTTATAATCCAAGGATGGTACTAAATGTGAGAAATTTAACTTAGGCTGTCTGTCCGTCTGTCCGTCCGACCGCGAATATAATTCCTTCGTCACTATACCAGGTAGAACAACAAATGAGGTGTCAAATGAAAGCTTATAATCCAAGGATGGTACTCCGACACCTCATTCGTATCTGTATTTCTATCTGTATTAATAACGGAGGAAGTTGTATTCGCGGACGGAGAGACAGACCAAGCTGTCCCAATTTTGTTTAGAAACTGCAGTTCGCCCAGCGGCGACCTCAACTTTGCAGCTTTTTAGGGCTTGTTTATATGCAGGCGGTTTGCCAACATCGACTGCGCGGTTTACCTGTTTTACTTGATCTCACCCTAATGCCGCTTTTGAAGTTTCATCCTAATACCAAGTAAAACAGGGGGAAAACCGGTGAACTGCGACGTCGACGTTGGCAAACCGCCTGCATATAAACAAGCCCTAACAGCTTGTCCACATGAGGCAGGTTTGCCAACGTCGAAGTCGCGGTTTACTTTCAAGTAGCCAAGGAACAAATGGAATCGTACACATGCAACCAATCCGTCGTCAAACTGCGGCGACTGTAAGTTACTATTTAGGGAAGGAATGGGACCGCCAGTCAACCGCTCGCATGTGTACGATACAAACGTCGGCTAACTGCGGCGTCAACCGCTGGCAAACCTTCCTCATAAGTACAAGCGCTTAGCTGTCGACACCGACTGTATCAAGCTGCCCGTATATGGAGGCACATTTTTGAAAATTTGGTTTATTCTTAATAGCACTACTAGGCCTGGATCCCGCTTACCAAAAAAAAAGTTGATTAATATCAAGCTGAAAATTTGTTAATAGCTTAAAGGCATAGGCGCAAAATGTCGCCTGTCAAAAAGTTCAATGTGTTTTAAATGTATTCATTTTTCTCGAATCCTGAGAAAAGTAAGAAATAATTTTGAAAAATTTAAAAGCAGAATGAAAGATTACATTATTACTGAGGACCCTAGAGTCCCTGAAAACTTCTATAATGTTTATTTTAATAAGTTACAGGGGTGAAATTAAAAGAGAAAATTTGAGCCCATCAGAATCAAAACCTGCTAAATCCTAAATTTTTCGTTTTCCCTTTTTTTACATAGTTTCGAAGTTCAAGTATGTATTAATTACAGGCATAAGGTTTCGGCTCAAAACCTTCTAAATCCTCTTCAAAATACCACTGAAATGTTAACGTAGAATCAAACCCTGTATGTCCATAGTTTTGAACAATAAAATACTTCTTTTCTTGTATATTTTGTATCTTTTACTATCAAACTGGTTCAATACCTAGTATTAGTACATTAATTGCGCCTAAAAGCAGTTGAAAATATATTATGAGGACTTAGAATAAAAATCTGCTAAATCCAAACTAACAGTACACATTTCTGAACATGTAAGGGGCATGTAGAAAAATGACTCTATATAAATTAGTGTGCCATTTTATGACATTTATTGATGCCACTTTGATTAAGAAATGCCGGATACTTTATGGGAAATTTACATTTTTAATGTTTTTTTACTCTCCTGAAAAATTTCAAAAAATGGATCTAGCAGGTTTTGATTCTATAGGTCTCATTTAGTGTGATATTTAATTGCAAATATTTCATTCAAAATAAACTTTTTATTTATTCTAAGGAATTTTCGGCCCTCGGTAATAACGTAATCTTCCATTCTGCGTTTAAATTTTTCAAAAATACTTAGTTTTCTCAGGATTCGAAAAAATGAATGCATTTAAAACACATTGAAATTTTTGACAGGCGACATTTTGCGCCTTTCCCCTTAACAGTGTCAAGTCGGACAAACTTTGATGTATGGGAATACTGGAACATGGGAAGTTTTAATTGTGGAACGTGTCATCCTGAGAAGTTTATGACTGTGAAAACTAGCAGGTTGTTTTTAAGTTTATTCAA
Organism: Diabrotica virgifera virgifera; assembly: GCF_917563875.1. NCBI lineage: Eukaryota > Metazoa > Arthropoda > Insecta > Coleoptera > Chrysomelidae > Diabrotica > Diabrotica virgifera. Next base: position 63,196,801 of record NC_065445.1, on the reverse strand, counting down.
TAGCAAACTTTATATAATATATGAAAAAATATTTGTCCGACAAATATGTTGGGCATTATTATTATTATATAGACACATAATCTACTGTCTGTATTTTCACTCGACATAATATCCCAAAAATAGAGAATTTAAAACTTAATGGCTACGACTACGTATTTTCTTCTTCCGTTAAATATTTGGGAATGATTTTGGATCGTAAATTGACTTGGAAATTACATATTGACTTTATGATAAATCGATGTAATAAGGGTCTTAATTTTCTTAAAGCAATTTCAAGGACTTGGTGGGGAGCTGATGTTGAAACTTCCTTGCTTTTCTATCGATCATATATTAGATCTATAATTGATATTATGGATGTATTCTATATGGCTCAGCTTCTAAACATATTTTAAACAAAGTAGACGTTGTACAGAACTTAGGACTCCGTATCTGTTTGGGAGCTATGAAATCAACTCCAAATAAAGCTTTACATGTAGAAGCTTTAGAAATTCCACTTAATTATAGAAGGAAATATTTCAGCCAGAAATTTTTAACGAAAATTCGTTTCCTAAATATCAGTTTTTACCAAAATGTCAACAAACTGAATGTAGCGGATTTAACTAATAAATACTGGAAGCTAAAGAAGAACTCGCCTCCACTTTGCGAGGCTTTTCGAGATCTGTCAAATTTTGACTGTGATTATAACGCGATTGATAGCTTTGGACTTGAAGATTTTCATTCTTTTTTACATACAGTTAAATTAGTAAAACCAAGTTACCATGAAAACAGTGATATTAGCTCTAACATTTTAAGAACATTCTTAGAGAATTGGCCAGACTCTGTAAATATATATACAGATTCATCTAAGACGTTAGTTGGCACTGGATGTGCCTTTTACACACCTGCTACTAAAACAGAAAAAATGTTTAAGTTAGGCCATGATTTTTCTATCTTCAGTGCTGAAGCCATAGCAATTTATGAGGCCCTGCAATATTTTAAAGAATCAGAAGATATATCTGCAACAATTATGTATTTCCGATTCACCGATTCTGTTCTTCTTGCTATTCAAACTATAGATTTTCCCAATAACAATTCAAATATTTGTATCCTACTAATTAAGAAAATCATTTTTGAAATTCATAAAAATAAAAGAAGAGTGAACTTTTTATGGGTTAAGGCTCATATAGGACTAACGTATAATGAATATGTTGATAGTTTGGCTAAAAAAGCTATTGGGTATGGTACTTCAAATAATCGTAAGTTTTGCATATCTGATTTAGTTAACACTATCATGGCGAGATCTTTGTAAACAATCCAAATCTCAATATTCACTGATTCAACCTTCTGTTCCAAATATATATTGGTTTAAAAATTATGTAGTACCTCGAAGATATATAACAACATTAATCAGAATGAAGTTTGGACATGCATGTTTCCCTCTACATCTAGCAAGAATTGAAGTTTTTGATTCAAATCTTTGTACTGAATGTCAGAAGGTGGGTGATTTGAATCACACTTTCTTTGAGTGCACAAAATGCATTCCATACACCTATAATTTAATCGAGGATTTAATAAAATGTAATGTTTTTCCACCTTTCAATGTATCCTATCTATTGTCTCTGAACAGCAAAAATATATATGATTGTTTAATGAAATTTATCTCTGAAACTAAAATTAACCTCTAAATTTATTAATCCTGATAATTTGATATATTATGTACATATAAAAAAGAAGAAGAAGAAGATGTATAATGGAAAAATGTGGTGAGCAACTTGGACAGTCCATAGCGGCCACCTGCAGCTTTTGAACTGAGTAGGGAGCTGTGGAAGAGTTTGCTATGGAACTCTAAGGACCTCATTGCCTTCTTTATGTATGAATAGAAAACAAAAAAGTTGTGACTGGCTAATTGACACCCAAGTCTATGCCATAAAACAAAACAAAAAGACACGTAGAACATATTTCAAATGACACGAATTATGTTGGTGATAAATAGCAGTCTGATTTTTGCATGAGAGTTTAATGAAAGGGTAACAACTCAATTGGAAGTTCTGTCCAAGTCTGTTCCAGTGTACCATTTCCAGTGTCTGTATCATTTCCGTACATCAAAGTTTGTCCGACTAGACACCGTTAAGCTAATAACAAATGTTCAGCTTGTTATTAATAAACTTTTTTTGATACGCGGGATCCAGGCCTGTACATATTTTTATTGTATTAAAACAGAAGTATTATGTTTTACCCTACATAGGTACTCAAATTATAAGCAACTTGTTATCATTTATCAGTGATTCACAGTTACAAAGAATATCATGCTTAAATATTTATATAAAATTAAAGTAAACATTAAAAACAGGTTGTACCGATACTTGAGATGATTTTTAAAAAATTTTTATGTCGTTAATGATTCATTCTGATGATACTCCTCATTTACCTTTATGTATGAAAATAAACATGATACTAAATTGTGTGGTAGGCAGACAGAAACAGAAAACATGTTTCACTTTTTAAATGTTTGTGATCACTATCGCTTGTTTCACACACTGGCTTTGGCCACACGGGCGTTTTTTCCGGCGCCGTAAAATTACGCGGCAGTAAGCGCTGTAAAAAGCATGGCCACACGGGGATGTAAATTACGGCGTGTCGCGAGATAAAAATACAGGTTTTTGGTCGTTGTTGTGGCTAGATACTTGTTGTGGCACTAACATACTGTGGAAAATGAAAAAGGAATAGATGTAAATAAAAATTTGGCTAAGGCTAAATGGCCAAAGCCTAAGAATTTTGACCGTGCTATGATTGAAATGTACCGGGTGTCCCAATAAGAATGGCTCTCGGCTATATCTTAGGAACCGTTTATAGTACAGCTTTGAGAAAAAAATATTTATAACAAAAGTTGCCTCGGGAAAAGCCTGGAAATTATTTTCATAATAATTGTAGGTCCACCTCTAGAGGGCGTAATTGAATATCAAAAATTAAAAAATCAAAATTTTACAAAATTTACCCAATGAAAGGGCACTGGAAATCCAATCATCGTATTCTTCATAAAATTCTACACATATTTGATTTCAGAAGTTTAAGTCTACCTTTGCAAATAAGAGGTAGGGGTGAGTGGGAACCTTCTTATGAAAAAATGGCTGTAAGTCCTGTTCTGCTAAATCGAATTTTGCATACTTGGTCTTGTTGAAAACAGCTCTTTTTCGTTAATGTAAGAGTCTTATTTTCGAGATAGCCTAAAAAGGAATATGCCAGCTATTAGGCGTTATTTAATTTTTCGGAAATCTAGTTTTCTTTGGAGAATATTAAATACAAGTATGCATTTTTAATCCTGTATTACAAAATTAGACCAAATTAGCAACATAATACCGAAAACCGCATGTGGATACCTTTTTTTTATCTCGAGATATCTTAAGAAACGTGTAAATTTTAAACAACTGTTAATGTCACCGGTAAACGAAGTTACGGAAAAGTAGTGTGCTATGGAAAAAAACAAAGGAACATTTTCCAGATGTAAACGTATATAATTAATTAAAACAACAATAAGACAAACAACACCATAAAATATAACAAAGAAATAAAAGCAACTACTTATACTTAGTGACGACCTAAATGTTCATCTTGTTGCCCATCATATTCGATGCAAGCATTTACTCGTTCAAGAGTAGATTGAACAGAGCAGTCTCAATTTCTGCTTTCGCAATGCTTTGAATGGCGTTTCGTATTCTCTAGATTCTAGTCTAGATCATGTTTTCTCGAGTAGTGGGCCTAGTGGTAAAAACAACAGCCTAAAAGTCTAAAACAGTTAAATATGTTGCTATTCAATCTACTCTTGACAGAGTAAATGCTTGCATCGAAAATTATGGGCAACAATTTGAACATTTAGGCAGTCACTAAGACTAAGTAGGTAGTTGCTTTTATTTCTTTGTTATATTTTTTAGTGTTGTTTGTCTTATTGTTGTTTTAGTTAATTATATACGTTTACATCTGGAAAATGTTTATTTGTTTTTTCCGTAGCACACTACTTTTCCTTAACTTCGTTTACCGGTGACAGTATCAGTTATGTTTAAAATTAACGCATTTCTTAAGATATCTCGAGATATAAAAAAGGTATCGACATGCGGTTTTCGGTATTATGTTGCTAATTTGGTCTAATTTTGTAATACATGATTAAAAATGCATACTTGTATTTAATATTTTCCAAAGAAGACTAGATTTCTGAAAATAATTAAATAACGCCTCCTAGCTTGCATATTACTTACTAGGCTATTTCGAAAATAAGACACTTACATTGACGAAAAAGAGCTGTTTTCAATAAGACCAAGTATGCAAAATTCTATTTAGCAGAACCGGACGACCGGACTTACAGCCATTTTTTCATAAGAAGGTTCCCACTCACCCCCACCTCTTAATTGCGAAGGTAGACTTAAACTTGTGAAATCAAATATGCGCATAATTTTATGAAGAATACGATGATTGGATTTCCAGTGCCTTTTCATTAGGTAATTTTTGTTAAATTTTGATTTTTTAATTTTTGATATTCAATTACGCCCTCTAGCGGTGGACCTACAATTATGGAAATTATTTCCAGGCTTTTCCCGAGGCAACTTTTGTTATAAATATTTTTTTTCTCAAAGCTGTACTATAAACGGTTCCTGAGATATGGCCGAGAGCCATTCTTATTGGGACACCCGGTACATAGTGGCAGTGGCTCGAGCAATCATATGGAATCTTTCTCCCTTCACCGAACGTTTCAAGCGGTGAAGGGAGAAAGATTCCATATTTATGATTGCTCGAGCCACTATGTACATTTCAACCATCGTACCTTCAAAATTCTCTGTGTTTCGAGCGTATTATACACATTTAAGGGGGTAGGCGCAAAATCTTGGTGCAATGCTATTTAAATGCATTAATTTTTTTTCGAATCCTAAGAAAACTAATGAGAATTTTTGAAAAATTTAAACGCAGAACGAAAGATTACATTATTACCGAGGGCCGAAAGTCCCTGTAAACTTCTACAATGTTTATTTGATTAAGTTACAGGGGTGAAAAAATAAAAAAAGAAAATTTAGTGTGATTTTTAATTACAAATATTTCATTCAAAAGAACCTTTTTGTTGACTCTAAGGGACTTTCGGCCCTCGGTAATAACGTAATCTTTCATTCTGCGTTTAAATTTTTCAAAAATATTTATTAGTTTTCTCAGGATTCGAAAAAAATGAATGCATTTAAATAGCATTGGACCAAGATTTTGCACCTATGCCCTTAACTATAATTTATACACACATTTAATAATGTCTCGTGTATTTGGCTTTAAAACATGGTTTTTTTATTGCACTAACGGAAAGACATTTCTTGAGCTGTTATTTGATATTTACACACGTCACGTTGTTAGATACCTAGATATTATAAAAAATTATTTACTTACTTGTAAAATCCCTGATGCCATGGTAAATAGCTAAGAACTACGATTGCTGTTTCAGATTTGGGATCATGTCTACAAAAACCAAAGGTCCATTTTGATTCCAGGTCTGTCAGTACAAACGAATAGTGTTGTATCACATCACTTAAAAATAAAACTTATGTAAGATTTATTTGTCTTTTTAAATAAAATGGCACTACATAGCAGTGTTCTGTTGTTTGTCATAAAATAATCTCAAAATAATAACGGAACCGTTTTACTTAGTCAAAAGAGACAGGAACTAAAATTCGAATTGTTATCCTCTGTGCTTTTTAAGATGGAAAATACAAAACAGAAAAGACTGGTGAATTAGGGTCATAGGCTAAAATAAGACCCCAGATTGCCCGATCTGGCTCTTGAATATGACATAAGAAGGAAAATGGTGGAAGAATGAAGAATTAAACTCCTAATAAAAAATTAGTAGAGTTTGACAATTATGTCTATTACAGTGCGCTGGAATAAGTGTTACCCCCCCCCCCCCTTATTAACTTATTTATTATTAGCACATAAGTAAAACGCTCGGACAGGTCGATTTTTTAAATAATCAAAGTATATTACAACGTCAATGTTTCGAACTTTACGCGATCCGTCTTCAGGTGACAGGCACAACTTTGATTTTTTTTAATGGGAAAGTACATCATGTGACAGCTTATTTAAAAGCGTTTAAATTACTGATTACAAAAATGTATAATACTTTAATCCTTATTAAGAGCGTAGGCGCAAAATTTTGATCGAAATATTTTTAAAGGCATTTATTTTTTTTTCGAATCCTGAAAAAACTACTAAGTATTTTTGAAAAATTTAAACGCAGAATAAAAGACTACATTATTGCCGAGGGCTGAAAGTCCCTTACAATAAACAAAAAGTTTCTTTTGAATGATATATTTAAAATTAAAAATCAGACTAAATTTTCTATTTTTTTCACCCCTGTGACTTATTAAAATAATCATTATAGAAGTTCTCAGGGACTTTCCACCCTCGATAATACTGTAATATTTCATTCTGCGTTTAAATTTTTCAAAAATACTTATTATTTTTCTCAGGATTCGAAAAAAATGAATACATTTAAAAAGAAACGACCGAAATTTTGCGCCTACGGTATAAAAAAGGATTAAAGTATTATACATTTTTATAAGCAGTATTTCAAAAGCTTTTAAATGAGGTGTCACATGATGTACTTTCCCATTTAAAAAAAATCAAAGTTATGCCTGTCGCCTGAAGAGGGATAGCGTAAAATTCGAAACATTGATGCTATAATATACTATGATTATTTTAAAAATCGACCTGTCCGAGGGTTTTGCTTATGTGGTAAAAATAAATAAGTTAGTAAGGGGGGTAACACTTATTCCAGTGCACTGTATATTAACATTAAGTCCCGTAGTAACAACAGTAAAGGGTATAGGATGGTTCGGAACAGTAAAAAACTTCATATCTAGGACTCGAATTATGAAAAAAAAAACGATAGACAAGAAAGTCTATTTCACTAATTCAAATGTTAAGTTTAAAAATTGTACACTGTAACAAAAAAAGGAAGTATGTCGAATTGTCGAAGTGAGACAAGCGTGGTAAGAGATATGACTACGAATATAAACTTTATCAAATATCCAAAGAAAAATCTATCTCAATAGGTATTATAGTTCGTTCGCTAAACTCAGACACAACTGGCTAGTGATTTCAGTAGGTAACTTTTTTGTTTTTGGCCAATTTTTCCAAAATTACTAACTATTTAGCATGTTTTTATAATTATTAACTATTTAGTAATTATTCTTTTGGTAATTTTACCAAATTGGCAAAATTACTCACTAAAATCACTAGCCAATAGGGAACTTGCATAAAAATTATATTCCAGAAATATTACTGACAAACGTTATTTAATGCTGTTAAAAGAACCCCAGTTCGCAAAAAAACTCATATTTTATAATTATGAAATAAATATACCTAAGCAATTAAAAACTGCCGAATTTAAATTATTCTTTCAACGGGCGGAATCGGTTGTGACGTCAGACAGTTTGTTGGTCGTCCCTATAAACGAGCGAAAGCAATAAGTATTGCAACGCTGCAACGGTAAATTATGTGATAATGATAAACTCATAAGGAATCATAAAATCGTAAAGAATTAGTATTAAAAATATAAGGTTCTTTGTAATACTATAGTAAATACCTATTATATTGTATGTTGCATTAATATAATATATTATATTAGGTATTATATAATTGCATTATACAATATTGCATTGTGTAGCAAAGAAGTAAACATAAAATAAGTACTTATTGAACTGATATGTAGATGAAAATAGAGTCTGATTTTTATAATCACATTAAAATGATCCTCACATATGAGGATCTCACATATGAGAAATTTCTTTCTCATTTCTTTTGCATGCCTTTAACCATTTTAAACGACGTTTTTGATCTTGAGTTACCCGAATGAATAGTATTCAGAGCGTTTTATAAGTGGTATTGGAACACATGGAAAGTATACAATATTTGTAATACTGTTTTGTGTTGCTTCCATTATTATTATCAATATTATTAAAGCACAGATAAAAAGAAATTATACACGAAAAAAATCTAACCTTCAAAACACAATGTTTTTAAATCGACGAACTGTCGATTTTAAATACAAACAATCTTCCAGTGTTGCCAGTTCTTTGTTATCTTATCCTGGAACGAGTAGCGTGACGTCACAAAGCGTGATGCGCTTTTCGTGATGGATAGCTGGCGATCATAACTTTAAATGTTCATTGTAAATTAAATATTGCGATTTGAGGGTTGATATTTGGTATGTGTTGTTTCTATATGTAGACAAATATAATAAATAAATAAAAAAAATTGTCAAATTCCCTATTGCGTCTGAGTTTAGCGAACCGACTACATAATATACATATTATCAATATTCTCAGCCATTAATCCTTTATTATTTTTGCAGTTTTGCGTAGTTGATAGTAATGACAAGATCTACCACATTTGTCTACATTTGACTCCATTTTCTTCTTTTTTTAACCGCATCATCTATAAAATCAATTATTCTAAATAAATAGGCCAAGTAATGAAGCTTAAAATAGGACAAAACCTCGCAATTTTGACAGAATGGATCGATTTGCTTGAAAATTTGAGAATAAGTAGTGGATAGTCCATGGATCAAAATCTATATGACGGCGAAAGGCGCTTTTACCATGGGGGTGGTTGCCACCCCATCTCGGGGGTGGAAATTTTTTATTATATTTTGACTGCAAAAGTTGGTAAAAACATTCATTCTAAGCAAAAAACGCGCTATACATTTTTTTGATAAAATTAATAGTTTTCGTTTTATTCGCTATCGAAAATGTTAGTTTTATATCGAAAAAATTAATGCTTTTAATCAGTTTTCTGCTAATAACTCAAAGAGTTTTCGTTTTATCACAACAACTTTGCTTAACTAAAATGTACCTTTTGAAAGAATAAACAAAATTGTTTTTTTAAATTCTCTTTAAGACCAATATTCATCGAGCTCTATGTACTTTATTATATGTTAGCTCTACTTCGTCAAATGCTAAATATTGTAGTTTCAAAGTCAAAATTGAAACTAATTTAAAGTATTTAAAAATATCTATCTCCAAGAATAAAAAAAGTCTCTAGCTCAAAAATTAAGTGACTTATAATGAAAAGAATGTTAGTCCCTATTTTTTTCAGCGAAAAAGTGATCGGAAGCAACCCCCTAATCACCACCTTAATTATAATTAGTCATTGAGCTTATTTGGTCTTCTTTATTTATGTATTTAATAGGTTCTAGAAGTTTGACCGGCTTAGAATGATTAGTTTAAAAAAATGGAGTTAAAAGCAAATATCGAATTTTTGGAGTTTGGTAAAAAATGCTCTTTTCTCCAAAATAGAAAGATTAGCATCAGAGATACGAAAAAATGTTTCGATATGAAATTGTAGCTTATTTAATTCCCAAGAAATTGGTTTGCAAAAATTTTTTCTACGGCAAAAATTGAGTGAGCTATTAACAATTAAAACTTGTAATAACATGCAAACACCACCTTTACCAACCCTTTCAAAGTCACCACTTTTTGCGATTGAGGATTTTACAAGTATTTAATATATCTTGTAAAAACCTACAAAATTATTTTTTACCAAACGTTCTAAGATAAAAATAAAAAAAATTACGGTTAAAAATCAAAATATTTTTTTGAAAAAAAGAAGAAGAAATCCAATTCGAAGCATAATAATCTAAGTTACCGGTGTTTTTAGTCATTGGCCTTATTCATTCTTTTTTATTTATGTATTATTAATAGATTCTAGAAGTTTGACTGGCTTAGAATAATTAGTTTTAAAAAAACTATGAGTTAAAAGCGAATAACGACCTTTTGTAGTTTGGTAAAAATGACATTTTCTTCAGAATAGAAAGATTAGCATCAGATATACGAAACAATGTTTAAATATGACATTGTAGGTTATTTAATTCCCAAGAACTTGGTTTGAAAAAATTTTTTCTATGGCAAAAATTGAGTGAATCGTAAATGAGTATACCATCGAAAAACATTGATTTTTTCGATATAAAACTAACATTATCGGTAGCCAATAAATCGAAAACTATTAATTTTATCAAAAAAATGTATAGAACATTGTTTGCTTAGAATGAATGTATTTATCAACTTTTCCGGTCAAAATATGATTAAAAATGTCCACCCCCGAGATGGGGTGGCAACCACCCCCATTGTAAAAGCGCCTTTCGGCATCAGATAGATTTTGATCCTTGGACTATCCACATCCACTACTTATTCTCAAATTTTCAAGCAAATCGATCCATTCTGTAAAAATTGCGAGGTGAAAAGCTTCGGTTCCTGGACTAAAATGCTGTTCTATTTATGGAATTTTATAATGTGGTATATTCTGTTACAAGGAATCAAGTTACAGCACATTTTAATTCTATAAATGGAGAATTGTAAAATAAAAATAGAATATATGGGGCAAATGTTCATCTCTTGTAAGTAAAAATTTCTAATGATAAAAATAAAATTAGAACAACTTTGATGAATTTCACTCATTTCATATTTAAGAGACACACATAATTTGTGTGAATTTAGAAGTGATGAGACAATGAAATAATATGACATCCCTAGTAAAAAAACTTTTAATAAAATCTCCAACAATATGATAAATGAATAACAATAATATCGTTTATAGAAATTTGAACCACAGCAAATATTTTTCTAATGTCTTATCTCCAGCTGCTTATCATTTTATATTAAATAGGTTATTACAGATATTTATAAAAAACCAATATTAAAAACAGTGAATTGATAAATTGGCAATACTTTGTCAAAATAGACAAAATTGGAGAAAAACAATAGTGAATAAATCAAACTAAATTTGTATACTATTAATAAACACATTATACTTGGCTGGTTTATTAATTGGATCATATTATACGATCTACATTATTTCAATCTTGAAAGGATGTTCTCTATAACGAACACGGATATTACGAGGTTTAGTTTATAACGAGGTACACTAGATTTCCCATGAAATTCCTATTGAACTATAACACCTCTATAACGAGGCACATTTGGTTATAACGAGGAAAAATGAAATCGAATATGTTTCTTTACCTGTTTTAGAGCAGTAACGGCTATAAATAAATACCCCAACTGCCTGTATATAGAAATGCCCAACATCTGTGTTATCGAGGCCAGTGCTGTAATAAATTCCTCCGCTTGTAATAAACTTCTTTCTGTTTATCTATCGACCAATATTGAATATTGTAGGAAATTTATAATTTACGATGGTGAAGTCACATTGCTCAGGTCGACCATCTACACCTAATAAACTACGTAAGAGGCCTCAAAACATTTCAATATTATTGTTGTCTGATATAACGAGATCCGCTTATAACGAGGTAATTAGTCCGCCATTTCAGTTCTCGTTATAGAGGGAGTCTATTGTACAATGACAACCTGCCGATGCAGGGTTCAGAGGTCATCAACCTTCTTTTGTCTGGTCCTCACTTTTTAGTTTTTCATGTCTGGAAAACTATAGTTTCTGAGCCCAGTATTGGCTGTGTTCATGTTCAATGCTACTTGGTTTTCCTGTTCAAAGTCATCGAGAGTGCATGTATGCGGGCAGTTTGAGCAGGCTAGTAGATTTTCATGTTCTGTATTGCTCCGCAGTCACACTTATCGTCATTCCCCTTCAGCAAACCCCATTTAATAAAGTTTAAGCATGCGCCCACTCAAAAAAATTTAGTTCGTAATATTGATTAACAGTGATTATTGAATAGTATTTCATTGTAACAACAATTTAATTTTTTGTTTCAACGAACTTTTAGACATTGACGAATGTATTTGGTTATTGTCACAATGATTGAATAATAATTGTGAAAATAACTAGAGTTCATTAATCAATAACACTCAATTTATTCAGCCAATAACTTAGTTTCGTATATTTAATAAATAATGTTAATTCTGGCAGCAACTCACTTTCTTGATTTCATAGATGACAAGCAATTACCTTGGTTTATCGTGACAACGTACAGATTTCATTAAAACAATGTACAAATGTTGTTAATATAGAGTAATATATGATTATTGTATAGATGTAAACTGATTGTTGTATATTGTATAGATGCTGAAAATCTATTGAACCGATCTGAATGAAATTTATAGTATTGTTTTACTGTATCATAAAGTTTTTCTCTGTGAAATATGAAGGTCCTAAGTTTAGCATAAATGGTTGAAAAACGTAAAATACGAATACTTGTTTTTGTATGGTTTTTTCGCAATTATTGCTATTTTGCAACAAGGGTGACTATTTTTTAAATTTTTAACCAATTCTATATTGTAGGAAATTTAATTATGCAACATTAATGTCAGTACAACTTTTCTCTGAAGTGAATACATTTAAAGTTATAATCAAAAAACGAAGAAAATAATCGAATTTTTCCTTCATTTTTTGACATTTTGATTATTTAAACAATGTTCCGGACCTTTTTGAGTGGGAGGATAACTCAATTATCATTATATGAGTTAATTTCAAGCAATTTCTGCAAAAAAATATGAGTCACCTCTCAACGTCCATCTCAAAACAGATCCGCCCTGGACTATTTTTAAACAGAGAACTTTAAAATATCATCTTTTTATTGATTACTTAACATTTTTATGTTGACAATGATATTTTAATGGGATTAAGCCACAAATGGTTGTAATAATAATTACATTTTTGTTAGTTTTTGACGTTTCGACTTCCAATTCGGAAATCATTCTCAAAAACGAACAATTAGAAAATCTACTGATGTTGGATTTCGATGCAAATATAAAGGGTTAATATAAAAATGTAATTATCATTACAACCAATTGTGGCTTAATCCCATCAAAAATATATTTGTCAAACATGCCACAAGAAAATAGTTTCAGAACATTTTTATGTTGATTACTTTTTACTATCATATTTGTCGAACGATTGAATTTACTTAAAAATGAGAAGAATTCAATTTGATGTGAATTTTTAAAAGAATAATGTATTCAAATTTTCAAAATAGAATTCTGGCAAAACGTTGAAAATTCGGATGGCCCGGAAGCCTTGTCCGGGGACGCCGTGACACGACTTCGTAATTCGGGCCTTGTCCTGGATTTTTCGGACTAGTTGGTCACACTAGTTATACTGGATCCCAAACCCTTTTTTCAGTGCGTCATTAATTTTGACGTCATATATTATTTTAAGAATGTTGCAAATCATTACATGACATTTTAGTTAAATGTGACAGTTGTCAGAATATTTATATTTATGTTTATATAGCCCGTCCCAAACCCTTTTTTCAATGCGTCACATATTATCGAATTCTCTCTAACGCATTACAGTTGTAAGTAACAGAAAAAAAAGTACCTCTGTGATTATTATACATTGAACTTTGAAAATTATGTATTCCTTAACGGGCATTTGCACATTAAAACGGATTTTTACTTATAGATGTATTATTGATTGACGATTACAATACTCTAAATAGATAACCAATCAATGAGGCAAGTAAAGATAATTTGACACAAAAATAATCGATCATATGAGGGGTCTAGATGCAAAACTGGACATTTCCACTTTTTGGTCAAAATGAGTTGAATACACTTCTGTAATCTGTGATTAGAGATCTATGTATTAACAATTTGATAAAGAGCAAAATTGGACAGTTCCTAGTAGTAATTCAGTGTGAAAGAATTGGATCAGATGCAAAAGTGGACTTTTCCTCCAATTTGAGATAGGGAACAGTAAAGTTGTAAATTGTTTTTTTAAGTATTCTCAGAATGACATAAAGTGGAAATGTCCGGTTTTGAATCTAGACCCCTCATATATGGTAAAATGACAATTGTAATTTCTACAGGGTGATTGATTAGTAGGGTAAAGCTCAATAGCTCCGCTATAGTAATAGATAGCAATAAAAGTTAATAACAAAAATTTTAGCCACCTTTGAGCTTCACATTACAAAATTAGTTAGAATGTTACAGGGTGTTCGATAACACAGTGGCAGACCAAACTTATGTTCTTTTAAATGGAACACCCTATATTTTATTTTAAATTCGAAATCCTGTTAACTTCTCTATCCCAAAAATATAAAGGTTTGTTATGTTATTCAGGGTATTTACAAAGTTATATCCAATTTTATATGAAAATCGTAACAAATTCAACTCCCTGTATAAATAAAAATAAGCAAAACAACAATGGTTTATTAATGCCATATTTTTTAACGTATTGTCAAAATTTTCAAGAATGGTCGATATTGCTAATTTTCTTTACATCAAATACAGGGTGAGTCAAAACGCAAGTACATTATTTTCTCAGTAATTTTAAATGGAATTTAAATTATAATTAAATTTATAAATTAAATTTTATATCACTATTGAAAAGTACCATTACCGTACTTTAATTTTTAGATAACATTCCCTATGTCTAAATTTATTAGTTTTCGAGATATTTTCATTTTTCAATGGACTAGTAGCGTGGCCACCCAAATCACCAGTATTTAATAAACTGGACTGATTTTTTTGGGGTTACGTTAATAATGAAGTTTATAAAATACCTCCAACAACAAGGGATGAGATGAAAAATAGAATACAAAGTGTATTTCGATGTGTTAATTTACAAATGCTCCGTAGAATAAGTAGCTCATTCAATGATCGTTTTTAGGCGTACATAAATGTGTTAGGAGATAATTTTGAACACCTTATGTAATTAAATATTAAAAATATTTTATTAAAAGTAGCTTCTAATTTTTTCAAACATGTTTTTTTGCAAAATGTATTACTGATAAATTATGTTTCGTTCTTTATTTGTTACATTGTTACATTTACATACAAAAGTAGTGTTTAATTGTCTTCAAAAAATATTGTATTTTGTGTTTGTGTGTTTTTTTGTAAAATTTATTACTAATTTTCTTTTTTTCTTTATTTGTTGCATTTACATAAAAGGATAGTTTTTAATTGTTTCAAAAATGTTGCATGTAGTGGTTGTGTTTTTGTTTGTAAAATGTATTACTAATAAATTATTTTTATTTCTTTATTAGCTACAGTGTTACATTGATTACAATTCAGTCATGGCTTACTTAAAATTTAGATAAATTTAAACACCTAAAATAATTTGCTCTGAAAAATGAAAATATCTCGAAAACTAATAAATTTGGGCATAGGGAATGTTATATAAAAATTAAAGTACGTTAATGTTACTTTTCAATAATGATATAAAATACAGGGTGTTCCATTTAACATTACTGAGAAAATAATGTACTTGCGTTTTGACTCACCCTGTATTTGATATAAAGAAAATTAGCAATATCAATAATTCTTAAAAATTTTGACAATAAATAAAAAAATATGGCATTAATAAACCATTGCTGTTGTGCTTATTTTTATTTATACAGGGAGTTGAACTTGTTACGATTTTCATACAAAATTGGTTATAACTTTGTAAATACCCTGTATAACATTACAAACCTTTATATTTTTGTGATGGAGAAGTTAACAGGATTTCGAATATAAAATAAAATATAGGGTGTTCCATTTAAAAAAACATAAGTTAGGTCTGCCACTGTGTTATCGAACACCCTGTAACATTCTAACTAATTTTGTAATGTGAAGTTCAAAGGTGGCTAAAATTTTTGTTATTAACTTTTATTGCTATCTATTACTATAGCGGAGCTATTGAGCTTTATCCTAATAATCAATCACCCTGTAGGTTACAAATTTGTCAATGACGTAAATATAAATATTTTATGTCATTGGTATATTCGGGCATTGTATAGTGAAATTTGATATTATATTTATTTAATTTTACATTAAACTATTTTAAATATTAATATTCTGGCAAATATTTGTATAAATGTTGATGTTTATATAAATATAAATATTCTGACAACTGTCAGATTTAACTAATGTGTCATGTAATGATTTGCGTCATTCTTAAAATCCTATATGACGTCAAAATTAATGACGCACGAAAAAAAATGGTTTGGGATCTAGTATATAAATATTTGCCAGAATATTAATATTTAAAATATTTTAAGGAAAAAATAAATAAATTTCACTATACAATGTCCGAATATACCAATGACATAAAATTAAAATATTTATATTTACGTCGTTGACAAATTTCTAACCTAAAATTACAAAATTTTCATTTTACCCATTGTAAAAGTACTGTAACGATAGATTACTTTTGTTTCAAATTATCTTTATTCGCGTCATGGATTGGTTATCTATTTATAATACTGTAATTGCCAACCAATTATACATCTCCAAGTATAAGTTGCTTTAATACGGAAATACCCGTCAACGAATACATAATATTCGAAGTTCTATGTATAATAATCACGGACATACGTTTCTTTTCTGTCACTTCGAGCTTAATACGTTAGAGAGAATTTGACAAACTATGACGCACTGAAAAAAGGGTTTGGGATTAACTGTAGTTAGTAGTTCTCGGTCCTCGTTTTTGCATATCGTCAATTTTGGTTTAAATTACTACTTATGTGCTTTCTTTTATTCTTTTATAGAATCTTCTACTTTCGCGTCTGTTGTTATGCTCTGGAATTTCTGGTACATACCTACTTGCTTTTTCAAAGCTTCTCGTTTTTCTTCTGCAGCATAAGTATTCTAGTCACTTGTATTCTCTTTTCGTTATAAATTTCCCTGATATTTCTCGTGCTTCCTTGAAGTTGGTTAAGCCTAGCTTAGCTTTTTTTCCTCTACTGCAGTTCTGCATTCATCATACCATTCCGTGTTTTTTTGCCTTTTAGCTTTTCCGATAATTTCCTCTGCAGTGTCTTCCTCGGCATTTTGATATTCTTGTCTCTTTGTTGGACTTTTGAATCTTTCAACATTCCATTTTTTTAATTTGACTATTAATTTGTCCCTTTTGCCACTGTCATGATTTTCTGTCGTAATTTTGCCCCCACAAGATAGTGATCTGAGTCAGAGTTCGCCATGTGATACGTTCTATTAATCATGTAGTTAGTAGTTCTCCGTCCTCGTTTTTGCATATCGTCAATTTTGGTTTAAATTACTACTTATGTGCTTTCTTTTATTCTTTTATAGAATCTTCTACTTTCGCGTCTGTTGTTATGCTCTGGAATTTCTTGTACATACCTACTTGCTTTTTCAAAGCTTCTCTTTTTTCTTCTGCAGCATAAGTATTCTAGTCACTTGTATTCTCTTTTCGTTATAAATTTCCCTGATATTTCTTGTGCTTCCTTGAAGTTGGTTAAGCCTAGTTTAGCTTTTTTCTTCTGCAGCATAAGTATTCTAGTCACTTGTATTCTCTTTTCGTTATAAATTTCCCTGATATTTCTCGTGCTTCCTTGAAGTTGGTTAAGCCTAGCTTAGCTTTTTTTCCTCTACTGCAGTTCTGCATTCATCATACCATTCCGTGTTTTTTTGCCTTTTAGCTTTTCCGATAATTTCCTCTGCAGTGTCTTCCTCGGCATTTTGATATTCTTGTCTCTTTGTTGGACTTTTGAATCTTTCAACATTCCATTTTTTTAATTTGACTATTAATTTGTCCCTTTTGCCACTGTCATGATTTTCTGTCGTAATTTTGCCCCCACAAGATAGTGATCTGAGTCAGAGTTCGCCATGTGATACGTTCTATTAATCATGTAGTTAGTAGTTCTCCGTCCTCGTTTTTGCATATCGTCAATTTTGGTTTAAATTACTACTTATGTGCTTTCTTTTATTCTTTTATAGAATCTTCTACTTTCGCGTCTGTTGTTATGCTCTGGAATTTCTTGTACATACCTACTTGCTTTTTCAAAGCTTCTCTTTTTTCTTCTGCAGCATAAGTATTCTAGTCACTTGTATTCTCTTTTCGTTATAAATTTCCCTGATATTTCTTGTGCTTCCTTGAAGTTGGTTAAGCCTAGTTTAGCTTTTTTCTTCTGCAGCATAAGTATTCTAGTCACTTGTATTCTCTTTTCGTTATAAATTTCCCTGATATTTCTCGTGCTTCCTTGAAGTTGGTTAAGCCTAGCTTAGCTTTTTTTTCCTCTACTGCAGTTCTGCATTCATCATACCATTCCGTGTTTTTTTGCCTTTTAGCTTTTCCGATAATTTCCTCTGCAGTGTCTTCCTCGGCATTTTGATATTCTTGTCTCTTTGTTGGACTTTTGAATCCTTCAACATTCCATTTTTTAATTTGACTGTTAATTTGTCCCTTTTGCCACTGTCATGATGTTCTGCCGTAATTTTGCCCCCACAAGATAGTGATCTGAGTCAGAGTTCGCCCTGTGATACGTTCAATTAATCATGTCTGTTGTTATCTTTCTGAGATGAGAATGTGGTCAATTTGATTGGCTTCGTTGGTTCCTGGTATTTTCCAAGTTATTTTATGGATGTCATTTCTCTGGAAGTTAGTACATACTGACAACTACATAATTATTTACTGCTGAGAATTGTGCAACCATTAAATGTGTCAATTTAAAACAAATTATTATATCTTAATTGCTTAACATATAAGTTTGCTAAATATGTTTGAATTTAATGCTCTTAAGTGTTCTAGATAGTGATACCATTGAGTAGCTTACAAAAAATAAAGCAGGCACTACTGGCACTAGCCAATGCTTTTCTTTATTTTAAGATTTTAATTTTCAATGTGTTTCTGACTTCAATCCTAAGATAATTATCCATTTCAATGTTACATTCCCATGCAACAAATATTAAAATGTATTTTGAACTCGCTAACTGATCTTTGTGAGTCTGATAGATAAGTGACCAAATAACTTGTGTTCATGTACCTGTACCTTAAATTTGTGTTTGGCAATTGACAACTTATGGTTGGAACTAAAGAAGCCTATGAAAAGCTCTTGCTTCCATTCAGAACTTGTACCAACAATTAGTGAATAATGCAAAAACTCAGTTATTTTATTGACAAACATTTTTTATGATTGCTGAAAATATTAGTGAGATTCCAGTGTCACGTCTGGTGTTACTCTAAAAGCATCAGAAATGCCCCAGCCTACATTCTTCTTTGAAACCATGAGATTAGATTGTTATTGAACATCAAAACTGTAGATTTAAAAATAACATGCTCATCTCCTGGCTTCAAATTTTCCTGTATTGTGAAAAACATAGGCCATGCGGGTTCAACGAGAAATGCCAGGCATTTTTCGAATAAATGAACTTTAATTGTTACTAACTGTAAACTTATGTAATAAACAGGCTCTCAAAATAAATAGATATGAAGAATTTACTGAGGAGAAATGAATAGCATTACTTGGCAAGTTTTTGACAATTAGGTAGTGTTAAAATGGGTCTAGGACGTTTCATCGCCGCCAGTTCATCGCCGCCGTTTCGATGCCGCCAGTTCATCGCCGGCCGATTCATCGACGGCCGATTCATCGCCGGCCGATTCATCGCCAGTCAGTTAATCGCTAACTGATATATTTCCGAATTTTCGACCAATTTTCGACAGTTACATTTATTATTTATTTTTAGTATTAATTAGGAATTCTAAGAAATGCGAGATATGACCATTCCCGTTGCCATACTTAATCTTTTAATAGACTTTTAAACTTTTATAATATAAAATATAATTTAACACTATAAATTTAATACTATTTAGTATCAAATTTAGGGGAAGTAGAAATAGAACAGTAAATTAATATAATAATATTTTTTATCTATTTATGTGTCATAAGTTTTGAACTGAATTTAACGTCGTGTCGTGTCATCTCCCATAATACAAGATCAACTGACTAACTGGCGATGAAACGGCCGGCGATGAAACGGCCGGCGATGAAATGGACTGGCGATGAACCGGCGGCATCGAAACGGCGGCGATGAAACGTCCCATTCCGTGTTAAAATATTGGTTCAAAATAACCATTCTCCACTCCAAACTAAAGGTGGTTTGTACAAGTAGAATGTATTTACTATTTTTATTTATTTATATACTAAGAATCTGTGTCTGTTATGTTAAATAATATTCTCTTTCAATTTGGGGATTTACTAGGAAAATTATGTAATATACATATGTATACCTATCTAAAATCAATTTGTAAAGGAAAAGGCTCATTTTGTTTATTAGAATAGAAAATACAGAGGATCTTCTAATTGCAGTTCAACAACACCAACTCCTGCAGTTACAATTATAGACACTATTTTGGCTGTAAATGAGACTTGAAATTTTGCCAAGTAGTAAGATTAGTTGTAAATATTTACACTATAAGACAAAACATAACATCACTAGTAGAACCTTAAATACATAATATGGCACATTGTTCATACTTTTCAAATTTGTATAGATATTAAGCAAATTTTGGTACCGCTTTTAAAATTACCTCATCCTTGTACTGTTCCAGATACTGTTGTAAGTATACAGGGTGAGTCATGAGGAACTGTACATACTCCTACCTCGTATAGAGGCCCCTATGGAATAACAAATGACCATTAAAAAGTGTCTGCTCCCCTTTTAATATTATACAGGGCGAGTTTCGCATTTTGACAGAAATTTATATTCGTCATAATTTTTGAAGGGTCAGATCGATGTCTCTTATTTTGGTCAATCGTTACACTATTACCACCTAATCAACTGATTTATTCAAACTAGAAAAAAATCAGGTCCGGCTTTAAAAAATTAGTTCATTTGGGTCTTAGAAAAAATTTCACCCTGTATAAGATTTTTGAAAACTAATATTAATTTTACAAATTAGACAAATAGGCAATTAAAATGACATATTTATTTTTTTCCCCACACGATTACTTAATTTTTTATAAAAAAGTCAAATTTGACTATGAATTAAAAATTTGGTAAAGTGAACCATAGATTTAAAAAAAATTAACTTTTATTACAAAAATTTATTTTTTTAAACAAATATTTGATTTATTTTACCACCTCATCAACTGATTTATTCAGACTAGAAAAAAATCAGGTCCGGCTTTAAAAAATTAGTTCGTTTGGGTCTTAGAAAAAATTTCACCCTGTATACGCTTTTTGAAAACTCTAATATGAATTTTACAAATTAGACAAATAGGCAATTGAAATGGCATATTTATTTTTTCCCCACACGATTACTTTAATTTTTATTAAAAAATCAAATTTGTCAAAATCACAATTTTACCATAAAAATAAAAAAAATTAAACAACGTTTTTCTTAAAATTAAAAGTTTCACCATTTTTTTTCTATAACACGTCTAGATCTAAAACTCCCCGTAACACTTCTCTTTGGAGTTTAACATAGACGTGATAAATAGAATTTTAATTTTTTTACTTCATTTTTGCGATTTAACTTTGCAATTCACGAAGCTGCACCTTTTATTTTTAAAAATTCATAACTTTTACGAGAAGAAGACTGAGAGTCTACAACAATTGTCATAGTCTTCACAATGGTAAGAGATATGTGCTGTAAAAATTTCAGAAAAAAAAATTTAATGGAACGTTGTAGCGAGTTAAACCGTGATTTCATCTTTTTTTTTTCATTTTTAGGTTAAAATTCCGATATTGACAAATTTGATTTTTTAATAAAAAATTAAGTAATCGTGTGGGGAAAAAATAAATATGCCATTTTAATTGCCTATTTGTCTAATTTGTAAAATTCATATTAGAGTTTTCAAACAGGGTGAAATTTTTTCTAAGACCAAAACGAAATAATTTTTTAAATCCGGGCCTGATTCTTTTTTAGTTTGAATAAATCAGTTGATTGGGTGGTAACATAAATTAAATATTTGTTCAAAAAAAATTAATTTTTGTAATAAAAGTAAATTTTTTTTAAATCTATGGTTCACTTTACCAAACTTTTAAAATTATTATTCATAGTCAAATTTGATTTTTTTATAAAAAATTAAGTAATCATGTGGGGAAAAAATAAATACGCCATTTTAATTGCCTATTTGTCTAATTTGTAAAATTCATATTAGAGTTTTCAAAAAGCGTATACATGGTGAAATTTTTTCTAAGACCCAAACGAACCAATTTTTTAAAGCCGGGCCTGATTTTTTTCTAGTTTGAATAAATCAGTTGATTGGGTGGTAACATAAATTAAATATTTGTTAAAAAAAATAATTTTTGTAATAAAAGTTAATTTTTTTAAATCTATGGTTTACTTATACCAAACTTTTAATTCATAGTCAAATTCGATTTTTTTATAAAAAATTAAGTAATCGTGTGGGGAAAAAATAAATATGCCATTTTAATTGTCTATTTGTCTAATTTGTAAAATTCATATTAGAGTTTTCATAAAGCGTATACTGGGTGAAATTTTTTCTAAGACCCAAACGAACTAATTTTTTAAAGCCGGACCTGATTTTTTTCTAGTTTGAATAAATCAGTTGATTAGGTGGTAATAGTGTAACGATTGACCAAAATAAGAGACACATCGATCTAACCGTTCAAAAATTATGACGAATATAAATTTCTGTCAAAATGCGAAACTCGCCCTGTATATTATTAAACAAGGGGAGCAGACACTTTTTAATGGTCATTTGTTATTCCCCATAGGAGCCTCTATACGAGGTAGGAGTATGTACAGTTCCTCATGACTCACCCTGTATAAAGAATGGAAACTGAATGCCAGATTAGCAAAGGAAAATAAAAAGATGGGAAGCCTAAGACCACTGATGAAATCCAAATATCTTTTTCTTCTTCTTCTTCTTTTATATAGGCAGTACTGCCTGTTTTTCTTCAACTGTGCCTTTCATTCTGCCCCTAAGTTGTCATATCTTTTCCTTGGGCGTCCTATACTTCTCCTGCCTAACAGTGACTTGTCCCTGGCTATTCTTTCTATCCTTGATTCAGACATCCTGCTTATGAGCTCATTTAACTCTTCTTTTCTGTTCTTTACCCAGGTATTTATATTGTCTACCCCACATATACGTCTGATTTCCTCACTTCTTACCCTATCCTGTAGTCCTTTTCCAGCAATCCTTCTTAAGATCTTCATTTCATTGGTTTCCAGATGTCTTCGTGTTTTGCTTGTATCTGGTCTTGTTTCGGCCATGTAAGTCATAGCTGGCCTAATAACTGACTTATATATTCGGGCCTTTGTTTCCAATCTTAGGTGTTTCTTTTCCAAATTGTGCCGTTTAGGCATCGGGCTGTTCTACTGGCTTTAATTATTTGGTCTTTTATTTGGTGG
The DNA here is from genome assembly GCF_917563875.1 of Diabrotica virgifera virgifera. NCBI lineage: Eukaryota > Metazoa > Arthropoda > Insecta > Coleoptera > Chrysomelidae > Diabrotica > Diabrotica virgifera. The sequence goes on along the minus strand of NC_065445.1, from coordinate 63,173,785 downwards.
TTGTCGGCTGATAGATTAATTCCCAGATATTTGAAAGTCATTACTTGTATAATTTGATGGTCTAACTCCAATTATTTGCATCTTATTGGTTCTTTGGCAATTACTAAGCTTTTTGCTTTTTGGGCTGATATTTTCATATTCATTTCTTTTGCGTTAATGTTGAACTCGTGCAATAATCTTTGTAGGTCATCTTTGCACTCTGCTACTAACACGGTGTCATCAGCGTAACAGAGTATTTTTATCTCTCTATTGCCCATTTTGTACCCTCTTTTTTTCTTCACTTGTTTTATTATTTCATCCAACATTATGTTAAACAGTAGAGGGCTTAGTGAATCCAAATATGTATAGAGCAAAACAAAGTGAAGGATATAATATATTATAATATAATACTGTAATAAGGCTTACAGTGACATATGGTAGTGAAGTATGGACGATGAAAAAAGCAAATACCGAGGAATTGGAAAGGAAAATGCTCAGAGTTTATATGGAGACAAAAACACAGTGGAAGATTGGTTGCGATGAACAAACAGGGAGCTAGAGAAAATGTATAATGAACCAAGCCTCAGTATCTTCATAAAGCCACAGAGAGTGAGATGTATGGGACACGTGATGAGAAAGGAAAGAAAGAAGATGCCAAAGGTGATCCTAAAACGAGGCCCAATCACGAAAAAGGACAGGAAGACCCAGACAAAGATGGTTTGACAGTGTACAGGAAGGTCTCAGAAATGAGGGAATTATTGCGGGGAAGAAAGAGCAACAAACAGGGATGAATGGAGGAGGATAGTAAGTCAATTTAGTAGGCAAGGAGCATGATTGGACAAGAAGCCACCCCACTTGATATAAGTTTTGTAATATATAAGTATTACAATTGAGGGGGTTAGAAGTAAAAGGGTTTAAGTGCACTTTTTTAAAATTTTACTCCAAGTACATATTTGCATACTTAAATTGTATTAGAACTTGGTGGTACAACGATTTAAGCATATTTTGCCCTACAGTCGCCATCTATGGCCATTACATTTAACTCACTCAAAACAATTGTAGTTTACTTTGGTAGTAAACAGGTTTAACCGTGCGCCTAAACCGTTTTACCACAAAACTATTTTTAGTATTCTGTAAAAACAAATAGTAATACATGGCTTTAAGCGCGCTTGAACCATTTTACCACAAGACTATTTTTAGTATTCTGTAATGTGTAAGCACATGCTAATACAGGATTAATTTCAAGTAAATTAATATTATACACTGTGGATAACAGCTGGGACAAAAATGATTAGTAATACGTAGTTAACATCTACACTTGAACCGTTTTACCAGTAACATTTATCAACACCATGTACCTACTGAATCAAGAACAGCTGGTTCTTAAAAAAACTGATACGACTCTTAGTAAGATTTGATTATTTTGAGCAGTGTATTTGATTGGTCTGACATTATATTATATTTATTATGACAGACTGTCAAAGTCAGTTAAAATAAACAAACAAACAACTGATTACATATGAATTTCTGAATTTTATAAAGAGTATATCGTCGGCTTACTGCCAAAACCAATTAACTCCACTTTTTGTCGATTCTGAGGTAAGTCCGCCTTTGTACTTAATAATTATCAAAGAATGTACTGATGAAACCAGACACTTCAAAGCAGATTTTAAATGTGGGAAACAGAAGGGTCTCAAAACAACTAATTCCAATGATGACACTTTTATTCAGCCAAAAACAGATATGTGCAGTTGTCTGCACATCTATGTTTAAATAAAATAGTATTTTATCATTTACAATATTATAGTACTGCCAAAACAAGACAAGTGCCTGATATGGAGGACAGTGATGTTCAAAGTTACCTAGAAGTTGACTAACTTTGTACAGCCAAAACCCGACAAGTGCCGAAAAAAAAATGTTTTTTGTACTTTTTTTATCTTTCACTTCATTTTAGTAACTTTTTAACAAAATGTTTCGTTTATAATGTTATTTACTTTAATATTTTTCAGTCCTTAAATCATTTTTAAATACAAACGATTTTTCATTTCAAATTAAAGTTTAAAACGTCGATTCCTCAAAACTTTAAAAAGTGGAGTTAGTTGGTTTTGGCAGTAAGCCGACGATATAAATGATAGTTTTTACATAAAATAGGGTTGTTGTTATCATTTTTATTATTATTAAGGAATAAAACAAACGACTTAACTCAACAATATGCATATTAAAGCAAGAATTGTAACCAAATTAAAAGATAACCGGGCACTATCAGAGGCAGCAAAACATTTTAACATAAAGCAGAACCACAGTTTTTCTATTAATAAAAAATGGAGGGAACAAAAAACTCTCGAAAGAAAGCGAGGGTCTGAAAGACCAAAACTATACTAAATTTAGGTATGTAAAAATAAAATTAATATTTTGTAATATTTCCATCAGCAGTGATAACAGCTTGTAGTCTTCGGTCCATCTGCGTGAAAGGAATTATGAAATTGTCTTCTTCAGAGAGCTCTTCTCAAACCTTGCTTCCTTTCGAGAGTTTCTTGTTCTCTCCATCTTTTATTAATATTAAAAACGGTTGTTCTGCTTATGTTAAAATGGTTCGCTACGGCAGATAGTGACCAACCATCTTCTAATTTCGTTACAATTCTTGATTTTAGTTCTTTGCCAGCACGTGGAGCCATTTTTTGAGGTTGAACAGAATAAGTTATCTGACAAATTTTAAGATTTGGCAGTGACACTGACAGTATGTAAATAATAAATATTTATCCTTCAAAATACACTGCTCAATTTTCTACAAAATACGCTTTAAGAGTCGTATCAGTTTTTTTTGGAACCAGCTGTACATTTTTTTAATAATTGAAAAAAGGAAGGATATAGTGAGAGTAATAATATACCCTTATATTTTTATCATTTTATAGTACATTGTACGCTAGACATATTTTAATTTAATGACTCCTAGAATTTATAAAACTCAAACAACTTTGAAGCTTATTATCTCAGAACTATAAAAAAATGCACTTAAACCCTTTTACGTCTGGCCCCCTCAATTAATGTATTTTTAGCCTTAGACTTTCAAGACCTGGGGCCTTAAGCTTTGTAAATAACATACCTAAAGAAGAATTTATATAATAAAGTAGAATTTTATTTAGTACTATTAGTTATTTATATAGGTACTAAGAATATGTCTGTTATGTTAAATACTTAATATTATATTTCAATGAGCGGATTTACTGAGAAAATTATGTAATTTGCATATCTGAAATCAATTTGTAATAGAAATGATTCATTTCATTTAAGTACTAGAGTAGAAAATACAGAGGATCTATTGATTGCAGTTCAACAACACCAACTCTTGCAGTTATGTTACAATTATAGACACTATTTTGGCTGTAAATATCACTTGAACATTTGCCAAGTAGTAAGAAGTTGTAAATATTTACATTATAAGATAAAAACAGAACACCACTAGTAGAACCTTAAATACATAATAATATGGTACATTCTACCTACTTTTCAAATTTGTAGGGATAAGCAAATTTGGGTACAGCTTTTAAAACTTCCTCGTCCTTGTACTTTTCCGGATACTGCTGTATAATCCACGGCTCATTTTTTGCTCTTGGAGGGACAACTTCGCAGAAACATTCGAAAAAATGTTTTACGTTCTCCCTGGAAGAGAAATAGAGGCTGTTCAGTTTGCTATTGCGTAAAGAAATTTCGCCCCCGCTTAGGAATAATAAAAAAGACTTACCTTATTCTAGAGCCCATCACTGAGTGAAATACACTATTAACATAACTTCATTATAACACTTTTCACTAAGATTTACAACCGGGATGCACTATATTTTTATGTTCAATAGAACACATTCGATTAAACGTAACAAAATTATTTTAAATGGATTATTATCCTAACTGTATTATACATAGAGAAAGTTCACATATGAAGATTATCTGACAACTAAAAAATTCATTTGACAAGACAACATGACAGAGTTGTCATTTTTGACATTTAATTTTAACACTGACATCTTGCGGTATAACTTCAAACTGTTTCAGGAGTGCCTACGTGCCTACTCTCTACATCAGAAGTTTATATTAGAACAAAAATAAAATTTGTTTGTTATTTGATATAAGAAACATACAAAAAATAAAAACAAAAATAACCATATACAAAACCCTTATACAAGCAGTGTTGACAAATATATGTTTATATCTCGTAGTTGTACTTCCTCCTTTAAACACCATTTTCACAGATGCCACCGAATATTCCTCTCAGAATCCTTCGTTCAAATATAAGCAGGTTTTCATCTGCCTTGGTGATGGTTCATGTCTCCGATCCGCAAACCATCTCCAAGGCAGATGAAAACCTGCTTATATCACCAAATATATGTTTATATCTCGTAGTTGTATCTCTTCCATCAAACACCATTTCCACAGATGCCACTGCCACCGAATATTTCTCTCAGAATCCTTCGTTCAAATATAAGCAGATTTTCATCTGCCTTGGAGATGGTTCATGTCTCCGATCCGCAAACCATCTCCAAGGCAGATGAAAACCTGCTTATATCACCAAATATATGTTTATACCTATCTCGTAGTTGTATCTCTTCCATCAAACACCATTTCCACAGATGCCACTGCCACCGAATAGTTCTCTCAGAATCCTTCGTTCAAATATAAGCAGATTTTCATCTGCCTTGGAGATGGTTCATGTCTCCGGTCTACAAACCATCTCCAAGGCAGATGAAAACCTGATTATATCACCAAATATACGTTTGGGTGATTCCATATTTCAAATCACTCAATTTTGGAGCAAAAAAAATTTGGATCTCCGATTTGTCTGAACATTGGTACATAGCTTCTGCGGGACGTAAAAATAAGATATTTAAGATCAAAAAATCTTCTTCTTTTTTTCTCAAAATGTTATGTTATGCGATTTTACAGTGATTTGGTGTTTATTTAAACGCATTTTCTATCGTGAAGTATCAATGGAAAACATAATATTTTAATAGAAGGGACTCAAATGTCATTATAATATGGTATTATAACAAGTTACTTTGATTCAAAACAAGTTTTTGATCAAATTTTATAGTGTAGAAAACGTTAAAATACCGTTTTTTACATTTTTCTCCATTCCCAAAATACATCATAATCGATTTGGCTGAAAATTTGCCCACAGATAGCCAAAACATAGTACTTTAAGTAGTCAGAAGGATTTGAATTATATTACAATACCAAAAAAGTTAAATGCAATATCATAGTCAAAAATATAGACGTCTACTGTAAGTACAATTAACTCGAAAATATCGACCTCGAGACAAAAATTGTTAAAAATAAATTATAATAATTGTAAATACGATTTATTTGGAATAATTTCAGTCCCTACCATTTTTGTCGAAAAGTTAAAAATGGCGGAGATATTGAGCAAAACAGGTTCTCCTTTAAAAATCAAGACGACGGCTAACATAACGAAGGAATTCACTCGTGATTTTAAATTTAGGCTACTATTGACTCCCCTAAAGATTATAGAAAAATAAAATTTTGGGCAGCTCTGCATGCAAGGTCAAATGCTATCCCGACTGGACTAATATACTTTTGAGTCTGATATTACTGCATGTAACTTTTTTAGTATTGTAATATAATTCAAATCCTTCTAACCACTTAAAGCCCTATATTTTGGCTATCTGTGAGCGAATTTTCAGCCAAATCGATGATGATGTATTTTGGGAATGTAGGAAAATTGAAAAAACGGTATATTAACGTTTTCTACACTATAAAATTTGATCAAAAACTTGTTTTGAATCAAAATAACTTGTTATAATGCCATATAATGACATTTTTATGTCCCTTCTATTAGAATATTATGTTTTTCATTGATACTTTACGATAGAAAATGCAAATTTGTCTAAATAAATACCAAATCACTGTTAAATCACATAAAATAACATTTTAGGAAAAAAAGAAGAAGAAGATTTTTTGACCTTAAATACCTTATTTTTACGTCCCGGAGAAGCTATATACCAATTTTCAGACAAATCGGAGATCCAAAATTTTTTGCCTGAGTGATTTGACATGGAATGTGCCGTTTATATCTCGTAGTTGAACCTCCTCCTTCAAACACCATTTTCACAGATGCCACCGAATATTTCTCTCAGAATCCTTTGTTTACATATAAGCAGGTTTTCATCTGCCTTGGAGATGGTTCATGTCTCCGATCCACAAACAATCTCCATGGCAGATGAAAACCTGCTTATATATATTTGAACGAAGGATTCTGATTCTGAGAGGAATATTCGGTGTCATTTGTGAAAATGGTGTTTGAATGAGGAGGTAAAACTACGAGATATAAACATATATTTGGTGGTAAAGACGTAGTATCTCTTATAAAAATAGGAAGACTAAGATGGGCAGGACATCTAGCAAGATCACAGCAGAACAACTCTCCTAGAAGAATCCTTATGTCACAACCTATGGGAAGTAGAAATAGGGGTAGGCGAAAACTCAGATGGAAGGATGGTGTAGACATAGGCGTAACCAAGGGGTAGTTTTGGGGGTTATAACCCCCCCTTTTGGATGTACTTTGAGCTCTATACGCTTAACACCATTATTATTCCATACCCCCAGAGACCTTTAAGTAGATGTAACCCCCCCTTAGGATCATCCTGGTTACACCTCTGGGTGTAGATGAAGATGGTAGGAAATAGGCGCAGCAAACTGGCAACAGCTGGCAATGAATAGAACTGATTGGCTTAATAGAGTTGGAAAGGTCTAGGTCCTTTTATAGGGCTGTATGTAGCACCATTGATGATGATGATGGTGATATCAAATAATATTAATTTATAACATTAATTACATTAGTTACAAAACCTGTTACATTCTATATTCTATACTATTACATTTTATAACTTTACGATAAATGAACTAAAATCTAAGATTTTTTGAATGTTTGCCTATAAATATTTGCTTATAAATAATAATGACGACCATGCTCATATTTGCTCTAGGACAGCGCTTTCAATAGTAGCAGAAGATAACGAATATTGATGAACAAGCTTTATTTAGTTCGAACCTTACCAGCCAGATAGTGTTTCTTAAATTAGTGTTCACTTTCACTGTGCATGAAATAATTTTTCTATGAAGCATTTTCTTTTATTACTCTTAAACATCTTCTTAACGTGGCCCTATCAAGTATCAAGTCTCCTTGACGTTAGCGATTAACATGACACATGGCGAAACTGTCTCTGTCTCGAGCTATTCTAAATAGTTGTTCGGCTTTCTTTATTCATGTCAACTCCCTGATATTTTTCAACCAAGAGGCCTGCTTTCTAGCAATTCCTTTGCGTCCTTCGATTTTACCCGTCATAATATGTTGAAGAATATATTATATCGGTTATCGGTCTCCCCTTACTACGTGACCAAAATATGACATCTTTCTATATTTGATGTTATCAAGTAGCTCGCGAGCACTTGCTCTCTTATAAGGACTGCCACATTTATCAGCAAAGCCGTAAATGGTATTTTCAGTGTACGTCTGTGCAGCTACATTTTAAAGGCGTCCAAACGATTAATGGTGGATATTTTTAATGTCCATGCTTCGACACTATACAAGAGGACTGACCAAATGTAACATTTAACCATGCTCTTTCGAAGTTAAAGTTGCAAGTTATCATTACAGAAGAATGACCTCATTTTTAAACTCTTAAGTATAAAAATAACAAATTCTTATTACTTACATTTTTGGTGAATATAAATTCTGATAATATCTCAAATGAGTAAATAATAATTTATCTTTTGCTTTGAATTACAATTTTGAAATTTTATGCTTGTAATACTGGTTCTCTAACTTAGGTATAATATTACAGAACATAGTTTTTGGTTTTGTAGACACCATCCATCAAGTAATGTAAACATAACCTTAATAAAAACTGTCACCAAGTAGGGAGAGGGAAACTTACATTTTACATTTGTTTCTTAGTTTTAGTTTTGTGTATTAAAACTTGATTGAAACTATGAGGCTGCGACAAAATATATTTCCAAAATGTGTGAGAGACTTTTTTGTGACTGGCTTTTTATTGGTAATGATTCCTGTAGTATATTATTTTGAACTATTTGTCGTTTTACCAAGGTACTACATACAATGGAGTGCATCTTATAATTTCCATTTTTTAACGGGAACTATAATACTATTTAACATTTGTACGAATCTGGTAGCAATAGCTATGTGTGACACTAGTATCAGGGGAAGAGTACTACCAACAGACTTAAAACCAGATTGGAAATTTTGTTCAGTATGTGAATCCCTGGCTCCACCAAGATCATGGCATTGTTCAGTGTGTAATGTATGTATCCTCAAGAGAGACCACCACTGCATGTTTACCAGTTACTGTGTAGGATTAGAAAATCATAGATATTTTATGGTATTCTTATTGTATATGCTAATAGCTACATTATATGCATCATTCTACAACATGAGGTTTATCAGCCACTTCATTACATTTGATTTTTCATGGAAATCTATATTCAAAATTGTGTTTCCTTTAGCAACACTATTTATGGATTGGACCCAAAATCAGTTATTTATATTTTTGATTCTTATTGTGTTGTTTGGGGCTGGCTTTAGTGGTGCCTTGTTGTATTTTCATGTAGATTTAATGTTTAGAAGTGTAGTCACCCATGAGCGCAATACTGTTAGTAAATACGATAGAGGTAGATTAGAAAATGTAAAGCTAGTTTTAGGAGAAAAGTGGTATTTAGTTTGGTTATCCCCGTGGATTGAAAGTAAATTACCTTGTGATGGTATTAACTGGGATAAAATATTATCGACCAAAGAAAAATAATAGTATTGATAGTGCATAATAAAGATATTTTGTTAATAACTGTTAGAAAGCTTATGCCTGGTTGCACCAACGAATCATAAGCTCCAGCTTAGCCCAGCTCATTTTATAGATAGGGCTGCTTTTAAATGAGATTTACATTGCATCATAATTTTCGATTCTTATTTAAGCACATCTTAACCGACACGTTAATCGCCACACAGCATTCATGGTGTGCTGTACTAAAAAGTTATGCTGTTGTATGTGTAATATGCTGTTCCAATGTATTTTGTTGCATGGCATTTCTATCATACCGAGGGTGCTATACATTTATATTGTAGTAATAAATATGTGGCCTGGCAGATCCAAGGCGCTCACTTCCCCAGAATTTCAAGATTCGGTTACCAAATAACTCAGTATAAGTACATGTGGATAGGTTGATTTTATTCCTATATTGTAAGAACATTGTATATCGTCAGTGATGTGTACAATACCTCCTATCTGCTTTTCGTGAGTTTTTTAGGAGAGACAAAAAACCTTTTTTAGGGTGACCTCCTGTTTTCACACGTAAGTTTTGACTTATTATATAGTAAATACATAGTAGAATTTACTACAAAACAAGTCAAAAAATATCTTATAAAAACAGGAGGTGGTCCTAAAAAACTTTTTCGTCTCTCCTAAAAAACTCACGAAAAAGCAGATAGGAGGTATTGTCACATCGCCGACGATATGCTTTGGAAGTTTGTTTATTAAAAAAACTTAACACATTCTATATCTAATCATCTTTAGAGTGTTTGCCCCATCATTTGCCATATTTTTGCCATAAAATAAAAGAACATTGTTCTTTCTCATAACTTATTTTCAACTGTCTATAGCACTATGATAAACAATAAACGAAGGTACGATTACCAATGATTAGTTGTATGCTGCATGGCCACAGTCAACAAAATATTTCTTTAGGTTCTGTTGCACTTAAGCTGTACCAAACAAAAAAACAATAAAAAAATGTTTTATTGGTAAAATAATACTGCAACTTTTCTGAAATATAATCAGACAAGTAAATATTGATGTAACTTTTAAAAATCGTGAGGTGGCCTGAGGCGTATTTTTTATTTAACTGGAAATTAACGTGTTAAGATGCAATCCACGTGGCAATCCAGTGTGGCTAGCTGAAAATTGATCCAAGACTCAATGGTGCAACACATATATTTCTTAAGCTGTGCTTAAGGCATGTCTTAAGCTTAAGATCTCTTAGTGCAACCAGGCATTAATTTTGGATGTATAAGTAAAGCAAAAAGTACAGGATGGTATTAAGTGGGAGAAGATATTATCAGCCAAAGAAAAATAATAGTATTGATAGTGCATAATAAAGATACTTTGTTAACCCTGCGTTAGTGCGGTGGGGTGTGGTTCACCCTAGCCGAAAATGTTTTGGTGTTCTTTATTGAGATATTTTGTATGTTTGCAATTTACTATTATTTTTTAGATAACACATTTAGTGAAGATTACAGTTATCTTCTTTCTGCGACTTTTTTTGATTTTTTCAAATTTTTCTTTGTACTCTTGATTTTTTTTATTGGGGTTCTACACATTCCACTGCACTAACTGTGTAATATTTATCCACCGCACTAATGCAGGGTTAATAACTGCTAAAAAGCTTAATTTTGGATGTATAAGTAAAGCAAAAGGTACCTACCTGCAAATATTTGCATTAACTTGTTGACTGCCACACACAAAATACACAACACTTCTATAAGCTATACTGACTCAATTATGTCATACAGTGCACTCAAAAATTGAGTCATCAGCTTATAGGTAGAAGTGGCAACTGTCGTGACTCAACTCTTGAATCATCAGCATTCAACAAGTTATGTATAAATATTTCTAAACACATTTTATGAGTTCTTTTTGTGGTGATACTAAAGGAGACTCATTAAAACATATTTGCAAGACTATTGTCTATAAGTAGGAAGTAGGTGTAAGTGACTTTTACTTTTTATTATTATCTTCAAGTGTTGTTGTCTCTGTTTTAACTTTTTTAATTAGTTAACACCTATTTTGCCACTTTTAAAAGCTCACTAGGTTACATTTGTTGAGTGATTTTTACTATGTTTAATATTTTTTTATCCTCATGATACGTTGACAGATTTTAGTCAATTTTATAGTCATTTTAGACAACATAATGAATGTTGTTCAAATTCTTGTTTCGTTCATACGGGAGTGCCTCAGGGACCTATATTGGGACCATTATTCCTTCTAATATACATTACTGACATTTTAAACCAAATTTTGACAGAGTTTCATGCCTACGCTGATGATATCAGGCTTTACTTTCAAAAAATAACATGGGCGAATGTGTTCACAAATTGCAGTTGTGTGTAGATAAAGTTTATGATATATCTCTTAAACACAACCTAACTTTAAATCCAAGGGTGATAACTGATAAAAACCTGTTAACATTAAACAACATTACGTTTTCTATTAATAATGAATACCTAGAAATTAAATTGGAAGCAAAATATCTTGGACTTAATTCGGACTCAAAAATGACTTTTCAACCACAATTATTTAATGACACAAAATAGAAAAATTATTTAATGCTCTCAATCCAGTTTTTGTAATGAATAATTTTTAATAGATACTATATGAAATCGTTGCGTAGTTGTATCTAATAATTAAAGAAGCACTTTTATCCTCAACCTGATCCTCAACATATAGTATATAATAGTGTCAAATATATTGTTCCTCCATTATATCTTTGCACATGCATGAAATTATTCATGAAGTACTTTTTATACTAGGTCTCTTTTTAACTCACAGAAACTAGTATCGCAAAATTAAACTGCTTGTCCGTAGAAACCACAATAACTTAATCAAGGATAAACAACATGGCATGTCTTTGATACCTTGTTTACTATGAATTTTGACGTTTATCATTTTCAGTGACTTTTCATTTCATTTGTTGTGTTTATTGGAATTTATAACTTATATTGTGCTTATTTTATAAAGTTATATTGTATTAAAGATATAACATCGTTAAATATAAATGTACAATATAACTACCTGTATAAAATACGTCCACCGATAATAACCATTTCCTAATTATTACATTGACAGTACATATCAATGATATAGTCGGTTCGCTAAACTCGCAACTGGCTAGATATTTTGGTCGATATTTTTATTGTTTTTTGCCAATTTTGCAAAAATTGGCAAAATTACTAACTATTTAGTGATTATTAACTATTTAGTAATTATTTTTTGCCAATTTTACTAAAACTGGCAAAAATTACCGACTAAAATATCTAGAAAGTTGCGTCCGAGTTTAGCGAACAGACTATATTACATATCAACGTACATTCACTTAATGTTTTGATTTAACTTGTTTGCAAATGAATCATCACGTTTGTGCAAAGATATATTGGAACAACTATAACATGTATGAGTTTTAACCTGATTTGAATACAATTACTTGGAAAATATATTTTATTTAAAGACATTTAGTATTATTAGTATTAGATGTTTTGTACTAGTTCTTCAACAATATATTTTTATGTACCTACACAAAAAATGACTGAATACTTTGGTTGCTTTTACTAAGTTAATGTAAATGTAATTTAGAATTCTAAAACTGATGTACTGAACAATTTACATTAATAAAATGTTTATATATCTTCTAGTTGTGCATATATATGTACTAAGTATATATTCAGGTTTCTGTAGTATCTGTTTTTATATTTTTATTATTATTTAATATTCCGCTGTAGTGAATCAACCATACTTTACAGACCATATTTACAGCCTCAGAGCTCGTAAAATCTTTTCAAAAATTATTAAACCCACAATAAAAACTTTTTGAGCACAATTTTTACCATTTTTCAAATGCTATGAAATAGGGAAAATAAGTCCAAAATTACTTTGAGGTGGGGAATAATTCTAGATGTTATGTATACACTTAATTTTAAATGTTATCTTATATTGTAACTGTAAATACTGAAATATTTCATATTGTAACGTTTTCATTTTTCTAGTCATAACTGCCTTTAAATTTTGATTTTGCTACATCGACACGATGTGCCTGTACTATCTCGTAGACTGGTTTTCCTAAGGTCTAACTTCAGCCATATTTTCGAGTTCCCACAGAACTAATTTCGTCTTTATTTAGTACAGCTAAAAAGTACAAGTAAACCAATTTTGTATTCTGAACACAGACAGTGCACTTTCTGTCTTGAAGTACCTATTAAAAAATGTTCATATTAACATTTAGTGTTAAGTAGTCCGGCTCTAAGGTATAAATAATACGCAGACGTCATAATTTGGGCATACTAATTTTGGTGTACAATGTGTACAGATAGCTATAATGCTTGGAAAGAATACTACGAAAATAAATTTAGAACTGAAACAATATAGACGATCTTCTTCTTTGAGTGCCTCTCCTATCGGAGATTGGATATCATTAGGGCGATTATAATTTTATTTACTGCTGTTTTGAACAATTCGTTAGTGGTACAGCCAAACCACTCTCTCAAATTTCTCATCCAGGACATTCTTCTACGGCCTGGATTTCTTCGTCCTTGGATTTTTCCTTGCATTATATTTTGTAGGAATGTGTACTTTTGTCCCCTCATCAGGTGGCCTAAGTATTCAAGTTTTCTCTTTTTATATTCAGTAGAACTTCTGGCTCGTTATTTATTCTGCGTATTACTTCTTCATTTGTAATTTTATCCACCCAACTTATTCTTAGCATACGGCGGTAGCACCACATCTCAAAGCTTTCAAGATTTTTAATATTCCTCTGTTTAAGAGTCCATGACTCAACACCGTAGAGCAAAGTACTAGATAGAACTAGAATATAGACGATAGAACTATGTATATAGTTACCACATATGATTATCTTGGAAGTATAATTACCAATGATTAAAAAATGGACCTCGAAGTAACAATCAACAAAAAAATCGAACGAACTGTACTACGCACTAGCGCCAGTTCTGAGGAAAAAAATAATTGTACCAAGAAACAAAAATGAAAATGTATAATACGATTGTGATCCCGACGATACTATATACCAGCGAAAATTTGACTTTTCAGAAAAAGCATAATAATAGGATAAACGCAATGGAGATGAGACATCTACGAGCTATAGCCGAAAAGACCATATGGGATAGAATAAGAAATGAGGCAATAAGAACGATAACCAAATTCTTCTTTAAGTGCCGTCTCCCAATCGGAGGTTGGATATCATCATCACTATCTTTACTCTTTCCACCGCTGCTCTGAAGAGTTCTATAGAATTGCATTTAAACCAGTCGCAGTCCATTAAATTCTTCAACCATGACACTCTCCTTCTTCCAATTCTCCTTCCGCCTCTTATCTTTCCCTGTATTATCAGCCTTAGTATTTCATATCGCTGTCCCCTCATTACGTGTCCCAGATATTGTAACTTTCTTATTTTTTTTTGTGTTTATTATTTCGCATTCTTTGCCCATTTCTCGTAGTACTTCCGTGTTCGTTTTCTTCTGTGTCCATGCTATTCTAAGCATCCTTCTGTAACACTATATTTCAAATGACTGTAGCTTATTTATGTGTTCTTGCTTCAATGTCCAGCTTTCAAGTCCATATTGCAGTATCCAGAACATGTAGCACCTCAAAGCTCGTACTCTCAGTTCCAATCCAAGGTCTTTGTTGCAGAGAACTGTTTTCATTTTTACAAACGCATTTCTTGCTATTTCTATCCTGTCCTGATAACCAAATAGGAACCAATAATGAACAAAATAATAAATAGACTGGTATGGACATCTGATGAGAATGAAACCCAGTAAACTACCGAGAAAATTAATGAAACAAGAAATATCACAAAAAAGAAAAAAGGCAGACCGAAGAAAAAATGGATACATCAAATAGTAGATGCGGGAAAGATTAAACCGAAAGCGGTTGAAGAAATAAAAATAATAGTACAAGACAGAAAAGAATCGAAGAGATGGGTGAATATGTAGCTAAACTTAATTCACATCCACCTGAAAGGGTATAAGGAAGGGAGAAAGTAAGAATGTTCACATGCTCTGGGAAACTCGTTGGCGGCTCAGTTAAATTAGAAATTGATAAATTTTGAAATGTTGAATGGGTTGCATATGCGAGTTCATTTTAAATGAAGTAAAGAAACACAGACTTACTCATAATCATTTAATTTACTTCGACGACCAGTTTCAATCTCTACAATATACAGATCATCTTCAGTTTGGCGTTACAAGTGATTTAATGCTACAATTAAAGAAAGCCAGAGTTAGAACATTGTCTGGTTGTATCAAAATGCTAATAGAAAGCCAAAATTTTGAAAGGTATGTAAATGTTGACATTTCAGAACAACAAACAATAACAAATACATACGTATGCACACATATGAGCAAACAGGTACTCATAAGCACGCACACATATGTATGCGGTTTATGACTATTTGTTAAATTAAATTGAATTTTAATTTTTTTAAAATTTTGATCTGCTTACATGCCGTTACAAGGGATGATTTGTAAGTTCATCAGTAACATGAATGTTTAAACGTCCAGATTATGCTAGTAGGACACCTTCACCTAGCTATCCTACTAGCATAATCTGGACGTTTAAACATGTTAATGATGAACTTACAAATTAAAAAAAAATTTAAATTTAATTTAATTTAACAAATAGTCATAAACCGCATTCATTTGTGTGCGTGTTTATGAGTACCTGTTTGCTCATATGTGTGCCTACGTATGTATTTGTTTGTTGTTCTGAAATGTCAACATTTACATACCTTTCAAAATTTTGGCTTTATATTAGCATTTTGATACAACCAGACAATGGGTCTATTGAATAAAAATAAGTATTTGCTTTTACTTACAAGTATTTAAGTATTTACTTAATAGTAATTAAATAAAGCATTAAAGAAATCACTTTATTCAATTACTATTAAGTAATTACTTAAATGCTTGTAAGTAAAAGCAAATACTTCTTTTTATTCAATAGACCCATTGTTCTAACTCTGGCTTTGTTTAATTGTAGCATTTAATCACTTGTAACGCCGACCTGAAGATGATCTGTATATTATAGAGATTGAAACCGGTCGTCGAAGTAAATTAAATGATTTTAAGTCTTTACTTCATTTGTTAAATTTTTTTGTCTGAGTCGGGTTGGAACCTTTGCCGTCCAGCTTGGTAAGTCAG
This sequence comes from Diabrotica virgifera virgifera, assembly GCF_917563875.1. NCBI lineage: Eukaryota > Metazoa > Arthropoda > Insecta > Coleoptera > Chrysomelidae > Diabrotica > Diabrotica virgifera. The sequence goes on along the minus strand of NC_065445.1, from coordinate 63,157,806 downwards.
TATCTAGCTAGAGAACTATGGCTGCCACGGAGTTAAGCCGTGCTTAGCTTCCAGTTGATCGTACTCTCGTTCGCCACAAAAAAACTGGCGATCACGACCGAGCCTGCAGTGCCCCTTCGTACTCTTATTGCGTTGGGTGGGGAATTTTTATCGCTTTAAAATTAAAAAAAAACAAAAAATAATATAAACGGTTGATATATTTTAATGTCTTTTACAAAAAATATATAAATCTCTATCACTTAAGTGAGATATGGAGTCCTTTTTTTACAATATTCACATATAATACATAATAATTCAGTAGTGAGTATCTAAATAGGTACACATAAGTATGTCTTACTTAAAATTATGAAATTGTCTGTTTTCAAAATACATAATATATTTTAATGGCACAATGGCAGCATCCGAAATAACACAAATTTCTTGTGTCCATAACACTATGGTCTATTTCACATGTTTCCATAAAACATTTATTTGTTGCTGTGATTTAAATTGCTATAGTAGGGATATTTACAAAACTTCACGAACCTTAGAAATACGCATGCCCAAAAAAATCAGTAGTAATTGCACAAGAACTCTAAAATTCTATATTAATTTTAGAGATCGAGTGCAATTTGTTGCGATTATTTCCTGAATAAAACTCTTCAAAACCAAAATTTTATTGTAATTTATTTATGTAAGTACAAATTAGTACTGTTATACACACAGTTGATATAAAATATTTTACGGTTGTAAGTCATCACTTTTATAACTTTTAAAACATTAATTGTCATTAATGTCACTGAATGTATTTTTTCGTAGCAACGAAGTGCATCTGACGTAATATACTTAACGACGGGCAATTATCAAAAATTATCGATTTAATTCAGATTTCTGTAGCTTTCTATTGGTCAGAATCTCCTATGAATGAAATAATCCTGATTATTTCATTCATAGGAGATTCTGACCAATAGAAAGCTACAGAAATAAAAATTAAACTGATTATTTTTTGATGATTTTAACTTCCAATCGTATAGTAAGATATTTGATCACGTGTTTAATTCTGTCCAGTCAGATTAAAATTATTCTGAGAATTATCTACTGTAGAAAATTACCGATAGAATTTTTTTAAGTAGATTGTTTCTGTTTAATGGCAACCAGTTTCCTAGTTTTGACAACTGTCACATTTAAGAAAATATCGCCATGCTGATCGCCAACATCCGGAACGGATAGGCACCTTAAGAAGAAGAAGAGATTTCATTCATAGGAGATTGTGACCAATAGAAAGCTACAGAAATAAAAATTAAACTGATAATTTTTGATAATGTACCGTCGTCAAGTGTATTACGTCAGATGCCCTTGGTTGCTACGAAAAAATACATTCAGTGACATTAATGACAATTAATGTTTTAAAAATTATAAAAGTGATGACTTTCAACCGTCAAATATTTATAACAACTGTGTGTTTAATTGTACTAATTTGTACTTACATAAATAAATTACAATTAAATTTTGGTTTTGAACAGTTTTATTCATGAAATAATCGCAACAAATTGCACTCGATCTCTAAAATTAATATCGAATTTTTGCCCTCGGTGACATTTTGACATAATTTCACTCCCCTTCGGGTCGTGAACTTAAAACTGTCAATGTCTCACTCGGGAAAAATTCAATAATTTTAGAGCTCTTGTGCAATTACTACTGATTATTTCATTCATAGGAGATTCTGACCAATAGAAAGCTACAGAAATCTAAAATCGATAATTTTTGATAATTTCCCGTCGCGGTCGTCAAGTATATTACGTCAGATGAACTTCGTTCCTACGAAAAAATACATTCAGTGACATTAATGTTTTAAAAATTATAAAACGGATGACTTTCAACTGTCAAATTAATATTTATAACAACTGTTTGTTTAATTGTACTAATTTGTACTTACATAAATAAATTACAATAAAATTTTGGTTTTGAACAGTTTTATTCATGAAATAATCGCAACAAATTGCACTCGATCTCTAAAATTAATATAGAATTTTTGCCCTCGTGACACTTTGACATAATTTCACTCGCCTTCGGCTCGTGAAATTAAAACTGTCAAAGTGTCACTCGGCAGAAATGCAAATTAAGGTGATAATTTTTGATAATATCCCGTCGTCAAGTATATTACGTCAGATGCTCTTCGTTGCTACGAAAAAATACATTCAGTGACATTAATGACAATTAAGGTTTTAAAAGTTATAAAAGTGATGACTTTCAACCGTAAAATATTTTATATCAACTGTGTGTTTAACAGTACTAATTTGTACTTACATAAATAAATTACAATAAAATTTTGGTTTTGAACAGTTTTATTCATGAAATAATCGCAACAAATTGCACTCGATCTCTAAAATTAATATAGAATTTTAGAGCTCTTGTGCAATTACTACTGACAATATTCTTCTTTTTTTTTTAAGTGCCATCTCCATAGACGTATATCTTTATACGTCCATGACCGTCTAACAATCGGAGGTTGGATATCATCATCACTATCTTCACTCTATCTACCGCTGCTCTGAAGAGTTTTATAGACTACATTTAAACCAGTCCCTTAAATTCTTCAACTATGACACTCTCCTTCTTCCTATACTCCTTCCTCCTTTTATCTTTCCTTGTATTATTAGTCTTAGGATTTCATATCGCTGTCCCCTCATTACGTGTCCCAGATAATGTAACTTTCTTATTTTTATTGTGTTTATTATTTCGTATCCTTTGCCCATTTCTCGAAATACTTCCGTGTTTGTCTTTTTCTGTGCCCATGCTATTCTAAGCATCCTTTTGTATTGTACCCTCGGAGGTCGGTGGAAAAAATTTACACCCAAAATAACAAAATTCAGTTTGGCGACACTGTGTGAATGTTGATAGTAACATATCCCTTTTAAGATAAACAGAAGTAATTTAGTACAGACAAATTAATATATTTTTGTGCCAACAAAAATGAGATTTTTCAACCAAATAATGTTTCACATTATTTGGTTGAATTGGTTTTTGGAAACACAAAATAATTTTGAATTGGTTTCTGCTAATGAGCTTGCTTTTTTTGCCATTAAAGTAGAAACAACTTTAAAAATTATTCTTTATAATCATTATCGTCCAGTTCTCGTCTTATTATTTTCACTGTACTAATTAATATCCGTCGACTAATTTACAATGATTAATGCGATGTTAAAACATTTTATCGTTAGCGGCTTCTGGAGTGTTTGAGACATATCTAATTTCATTGATAAAATGCACAGTCCCACCGATTTCCACTTGAACCATAACACCACATTTCAAATGACTGTAGCTTATTTATGTGTTCTTGCTTCAAGTCCAGCTTTCAAGTCCATATTGCAGTATCGCGAACACGTAGGATAAAGCTCTTACTCTCAGCTCTAATCTAAGGTCTTTTCTTTGTTGCAGAGAATTGATTTCATTTTTACAAACGCTTTTCTTGCTATGTATTTCTATCCTGGCCCTTATTTCTGTTGTTTGATCATTATTGTCTGAAATCAAGGTTCCTTGGTATTTGTATTTATCCAAATGTAGGTATGCCTATTTGTATATTTGATTTCTTACTTATTATCATTTTTCATGTATTTGGTCTTTTTTATAGGTATTCATTTCATACTTAAATCAATATAAGTAAATACTTAAAATAAAAACAATAAATACTTCAACTATTATACTAAAGCAAGAACAAGTTTGACTATGTCTTGCTATAAAAAAGTGTCGGATTTCACAGGTTGATTCTTACTTTGACGTCACCGAATGATTAAGCCAGGTTCATGAAATTTTGTAAGAAAATATCATAGTTGGTTTGGTTTGTTTACAATCACAACGTTCATCTACTTTAATAATGTACAATGTACTAATAATGTACATGTCGTCATCACAACTAATATTATTTGTATTATAAAATAATATCATTGATAGTTTTAAACACTTCTGAATTATTGAGTAAATGAACAATTCCAGACAGTTAAATGTTCTGTAATACATGTCATGATCCTTCATAATTTTATGGCACCAAATATTTCATTTACATTTCGTCAAAAAAATAAAAACAGGTAACTCACAAATCTTCACAAAATCACATTTTTTAAAGTTTGTACAAAAATGTATCTTATTGAATAAATTGTATATTTATTATTACACTAGTGTTTTTAATTAAAATACCGCTTCTTCTTGCACATTGCTCCTCTTAGAGGGGACTGATCGCATTTGTAGAACTTGGATTAGATTGGCCTTTTCCCTTTCCAGTGCTGATATTCGTTCACTTTTTTTACTTACTTCCTAAAAATACAAAATACACATATTAAACAATTTTTAAATGAAAAGGTAAATGATTAAATAAAAGATAATAAGCTTAAGAGACTATAACCAGCTTTTAAAAGATTCATTGTTTTTCCAAATTTAAAAATAACTAAAATTCCGAGAGATATACAGGGTGATTGATTAGTGTGATAAAGCTCCGTAGATCCGCTATTATAGTAATATATAGCAATAAAAGTTAATAACAAAATTGTAGCCAACTTTGAGCTTCACATTACAAAATTAGTTAGATTGCTACAGGGTCTTCGATAACATAGTGGCAGACCAAACTTATGTTTTTTTAAATGGAACACCCTGTATTTTATTTTATATTCGAAATCCCGTTAACTTCTCCATCACAAAAATATAATGGATTGGTATGTATACAAGGTATTTACAAAGTTATAACCAATTTTATATAAAAATCGTAAAAAGTTCAACTCCTTGTATAAATAAAAATGAGTACAACAGCAATGGTTTATTGATGCCCTATTTTTTTATTTATTGTCAAAATTTTCAAAAATTATTGGTATTGCTAATTTTATTTATATCAAATACAGGGTGAGTCAAAACGCAAGTACAAAGTACATTATTATCGCAGTAATTTTAAATGGAATACACTGTATTTTATATTACTATTTTTATATAACATTCTCTATGTCTAAATTTATGAGTTTTCGAGATATTTTCATTTTTCAATGGACCAGTAGCGTGGTAACTCAGATTACCAGAATTTAATAAATCTGACGCATTTTTGGGGTTACGTTAAGAGTGAAGTTTATAAAATACCTCAAACAACAAGGGATGAGATGAAAAATAGAATACAAAGTGTATTTCGAAGGGATAATTTCCAAATGGTTCGTTGTGTAGGTAACTCATTCAATGACCGTTTTTAGACCTGCACAAATGTGTTAAGAGGTCATTTTGAACACCTTATGTAATTAAATATTTAAAATATTTTATTAAAAATAACTTTTAATTTGTTTATAAATGTTTTTTGTAAAAGTTATTATTGATAAATTATTTTTTGTTCTTTATTTGATACATTGTTACATTTACGTACAAAAGTAGTTTTTAATTGTTTTCACAAAATGTTGTATTTTGTGTTTGTGTTTTTGTTTGTAAAATTTATTACTTATAAATTATGTTTCTTTCTTTATTTGTTACATTTACAGACAAAAGTAGTTTTTAATTGTTTCAAAAATGTTGTATGGTTTGGTTGTGCTTTTTTTTGTAAAATTTATTACTAATAAATTATTTTATCGCCAACCGTCATTAAAGTCATTTATTATTGTACTCATTTGCCCTCGTTTGCGGCAGTAAAGTAACACTTTATTGTACTGAAAGAAGAATTTTTCTTTACCTGTCGCGATTAATGGAGATTGAATGTAAGTGGTCGATGGCAGTAATCGATTATTTATTTGAGTTAACTTACAATTTATTTACTTTAATTATTAAAAATATTGTACAAAATTTACATCGTTGATTAAATTTATGTCAAAAAGTGAAATTCTGTAGTATTTTGTAAATATATTTATATAAAATAAATCAAAACTTTACCGATTTAGTAATTATTCAATGTTAATAACTATCGATTAAAAATCGAAAGCGGCCATCATGCAAAAGTCATCTGTCATCACTGTCATGAAATTTTTATTACGTTTAAAATTTTAAAAATTGTAAATTGTAAGTAAGTGTTAAAACCAATAGGTATTAAATTGTTGGCGATAAAATTTTGTATGAACCACATCAGTAAAGACTCTTTATCGAACTCGTCTGTTCGCCTCGCTCGCTCTGCTCAAAATATCAGGCTCGTTCGATAAAGAGTAACTTTACTGACTTGGTACATAAATAACTATTTATTTCTTTATTTAATACCGGATTGATAATAATCAGTAATCGTAAATTGTCAGTTTTAGACAATTCAGTCATGGCTTACTTAAAATTTGGAAAAATTTAGACACCTAATTAATAATTTGCTCTGAAAAATGAAAATATCTCGAAAACTAATAAATTTAGACATAGGAAATGTTATATAAAAATTAAAGTACGGAAACGGTACTTTTCGATAGTGATATAAAATATAGGATGTTCCATTTAAAATTACTGAGAAAATAATGTACTCGCGTTTTGACTCACCCTGTATTCGTTATAAAAAAATTAGCAATATCAATCATTTTTGAAAATTTTGGCAATAAATAAAAAAAATATGGCATCAATAATCCATTGCTATTGCGCCTATTTTTATTTATACAGTGAGTTGAAGTTTTGGAATAATTATTCATCATTAGTATTCATTACATCTTCGACAGTATTTCCCCAGCCGATTTTTTTTTCAGAAGCCCACATTGGATTGTTGGTATTTAAATCTCCAACAAGAGGATATGTGAAGAAAGTTGGTATTGTTATATGAGAGGTTTGTTTCAACTCGATACAAAACCGTTATTGAACGGTTACGAGTATGCGCAGTAACTGCGCATAAATTTTCGTTATTGCGCATGCGCGTAACGATTCAAGAACGGTTTTGTATCGAGTTGGAACACACCTGAGGTAAACCAGTTCGGACTCAGTTAAGCTATAATTTGCAGGAATATATATGCTAGATACTGTAATCTTATTTGGTCAATATGAATATGTATATGTATAGAAAATGTCGGCAGTAGTAACTAGAATTAACTTTTGGAAGTATTTTTTAAGTCTAAGATGAAACATATCTATTCTGAAACAAATCCATTAAATTAGAATAACGTTAGGAATGTTGTGTGCTATATGAGAGATATTTCTCATTCTAAGGTTTCATTGATGACGGTCCAATTAAACTCACCGCATCTGCTATGCATACCTACCTAAGTTTTTCTTAATATTCTTGTAAACCTATACGAGAAATACTAGTAATAACAGCTAAACAGGAAATTCTACAAACTGTCGGACAATTTTACAGCGAACTCTACAACAAAACAGAAGAAAATGTCCCAAATGACAACATGCCAAAGGTTCTAAACCAGTGCTCTGAAGACATACCAGATGTTACTGTAGACGAAATTAAAAAGGCTCTCCTACAAATGAAAAACAATAAGTCACCTGGCCATGATGGGGTCGTTGCTGAAGCCATAAAATTAGGAGGCGAGAAACTGATACAAATGCTTGCCATACATTTCACATAATGCATTGAACGGGAAACAACACCATCCCAATGGCAAAATGTAGTGATCATTCTAATGTTTACGAAAGGAGATTTAACCAAATCTCGAAAACTATAGACTATAGACCAATCAGCCTGTCACACATATATAAGCTTTTTACAACAGTCATAACCAACACACTTTCGAACAAAATGGACTTTTACCAATCATGTGAGCAGGCAGGATTCAGGTCAGACTTCGGCACAAATGATCATCTACAAGTTAATAAAAGCCTCATCGAAAAACGTATAGAGTACAACAAACCACTCATCTTAATATTTGTGGATTATGAGAAAGTATTTGACACAGTACACCATCATAAAATGCTAGAAGCTTTAAAAGAAAGACAAATAGATCACCGCTACACCACTGTCATCAAAAATATCTACGATAATGCTCCGGCATGCGTCAGACTCCATGAAGATACACACAAGTTCAACATTCATCGTGGAGTTTGCCAGTCCAGGGTGACACCATTTCGCCAAAACTGTTCACAACATTATTGGAATACATGTAAGCGTGTAAACCTAGACGAAAAGAGCATAAACATAAACAGAGAGCAACTTAGTCACCTCAGGTGCGCGGACGACATAGTCCTCGTTAAAAGGCGTTAAGTCGTCTCATTGTCTCTACATTTAACGTCAATGATTCCACTCCATAGCATAGTACACTGTATACGTAACATTTATTAGGCGTACTTTAAGAGCTAATGTTAAATCTTTGCTACATAGGACCTTTTTCATTTTCATAAAATTAGAACGAGCTTTTTCGATTCTAACTTTTATTTCTGCAGTGTAGTCATTATTTTCTGTTATAAGTGTTCCTAGGTAAGTGTACTTTTTTACTCTTTCTATCTGCTGGCCCTCTACTATCAAGATTTCGTTAGTATTATGGTTGTTTTTACTAATTTTCATAAACTTCGTCTTTTTGATATTGAGAGAGAGAGTCCGTACTCCCTACTACTCCTTACTATTTTACTCATGAGTCTTTGCAGGTCTTGTAAACTATCGGCTATTATTACTGTATTATCTGCATATCTGATGTTGTTAACTTAAGACTCCATTTACTCTTATGCCGACTGTTTCATCTTCCAGAGTTTCTCGCATTACCTCTTCAGAATAAGCGTTAAATAATAGAGTTGATAGTATGCAGCCTTGCCGGACTCCTCTCTTTATTTCCATTTCTTCAGATGTTTCTTTTTCAATTCTTACTATTGCTCGCTGATTGTAATAATAGAGGTGTGTTATTAGTCTTAAATCTCTTTCATCTAGGTTTTTAGTTTTCATAATTTCCATGAGTCGATCATGTTTTACTTTATCAAACGCGTTATTGTAGTCTATAAAGCAGACGTAAAGAGGACGGTTGACATCCAAACATCTCTGTGTTAGCACGTTGAAGGAGAATAATGCCTCTCTGGTACCCATACCATTGCGGAATCCATATTGAGTGTCACTAATATCCAGCTCCAGTTTAGAGTGTATTCTGGCGTGTATAATTTTCACCAGAATTTTCAAGGTATGTGACATTAAGCTTATGGTTCGGTAGTCACTGCATTCTTTGGCATTCACCTTCTTTGGCAAACACACAAATGCTGATGTCAACATTTCTCTAGGGATGATTCCCGTAGTATAGATAGCGTTGAACAGTTCTATTATGTCCAGGTTTTTCTCGTTGACCAACTTTATCAGCTCGCTACGTAATTCATCTGGACCAGCAGATTTATTGGTTTTCATAAAGTTTATTGCCTGACTTACCTCTGATTTGGTTATCTCTGGGCTCACATCTCCTGTTTGGCTATCTACGGATGTACTAGCTTCTCTCTGGTCATGAAATAGTTCCTCGATGTACTCTTTCCATCGTCGTAGTTTTCGTTCTGTCTCCATTATAATATTTCCATCTTTGTCGAGCAATATATTTGAGGTTCTTCTATTTCCTATTCCTGCTATCTGTTTTGCAATTCTTCTATTTCTTTACATTTTTCAGAGAAGTAGGTTTCTTTAGCCTCCCTAATTTTTCTTCTTATTTGGTTTTGAAGATGTTTATAGCGGGTCTTATTGATTGTTTTGTTTTTTCTTCTTTCATTCATCAACTCTAGAATTTCCCCAGTCATCCATTCTTCTTTCTTACAATTGCGCCTTAGATCAGCAGTAACCGAATATCGACCTTAAAATGAAACTGGGCAGGGCATATCGCGCGAACGAAGGACGAAAGATGGACGAAACGTATTCTCGAGTGGAGACCCACACAGGACGCCTTTCGAAGCAGAGGACGATAACCAACAAGATGGACTTGAAGATGACTTGAAGCGGATATGCCAAAATTTGTTGCAAGCGGCAATGAGATCAGCAGTGGACAAGTATAGGCTGAATAATGATGATGATACGTATACATTATGTCTACATACACGGCGCGCGGCATAAACTGCCGTGAATTTATCTTTTAGCATACCAATGTAAGTTTCCTTTTAACATTGCTTAATATTTTAAAAGAGTGTGATATTTACCTCGGTAAGTAATCTGTTTTGTTGTTTTAACCTATCCGATATATCTTGTGGAGGTGGATGAATTGGCGGGTAATGGTTTACAGCTAGGTTCATATGAAGCGGAAGTCCTCCTCTTTCCCAACTTTCTGTTAATGTCGCAAGATGGCGGTTCACTTCCAGTACCCTAGCACGTTGAAGTTCTAGCCGCTCTTGGTGTGCTTCAGACCAATGTTCCTAAAATGAAAGAAAATATTTATTGTAATTTTAGATGCTGGTTCCATCCCAGATTACATATAAACTTGTGGCAAGTTTGATTCTTCTTTGATTTTAAATTGCTGCGTCAAATATGACGAGGCAAGTTTGTGAAAATATTGCTGCAATATTGTTATGACAAAAGATAATGTTTCAAGTTTGTAGCAACATTGCTGCAACCTTACGGCTGCACAGCCACGCGCGCCCTCTATTTGGTTTTGGTTGACCTACACGCATAGACATATTAAGGATAGATAATGCATCATGAGCAAAAAAGCGCAACGCGCAGGCAGTCGATCGGTGGTCTGTTTATCTCTTTTTACAAAGCGGTCCCGCGCATGTGACAGACAAAGATTGCTAGACCACTCAAAGTGAATATTGTTCATTGATATTGGCAATATACCTCGATGCACAGAGCGACCCATACCTTGCCTGGTCTACCCTTTATTATGTACATGCCTACGCGACCTACACGCAACTTACACGTTACGTTCGGTTTTCGTTTGGTACCCTGACTGATGTCACGCGGTGATGTTATAATTTTTCTTTGAGTTTTTATAACTTAAATTTTTACGATTTTTTAGTTTTATAGTGTATTAATTACTACTAAGCTGAAGCTTTTTTTTTAATAAATTAACAAAGTTCAGCTTCACCCGATCAGTTTTTCATAGACCAATCTGCTTCTGGAATAGATTACAGATTAGTAGGTTTCATATCAGTTTTTGCTTTGGTGGAATTAAGGTAAGTTTGTTTTATGTTTTTTGTAGTTTCTAGCTGTATTCACATACTATCTAAAATAAAAAGTCCATGTTAGGGCAAAATCAGACGGACCACGCTGCAGCGCTACGCTGTGGATCCACAACAGTAGGTTCCGATGATTTACCTTGGGTTCTTATGTAGAGTGGACGTTACACCCCAGACGAGCGACTGTGGTCGGCCACAGTCGCTGGTCTGGGGTGATACTGTGACATTATTTATAGGCCGCTCACAACCTGGCCTATTTCGTTCCGGACGCTTCTGTCGTTAAACTGTCTGACCCTCTCTGCATACGAGACAAATAGAAACTTGTTACAATCGGCGCTTCTAGAAGGCCATAGATAAACCTTTTTTATTGCTCTTTAAATAATATTTACCTTTCGATTTTTCTGGAAGTCAGTAGACTAATAATTGTACATAACTATATAAATAGACATTTTTGGAATTAGAAGTCTAGTTGTGAATTTGAAATGGTCGGTGTACTTTGATATGTAACGGGCGCGGAATATTTTTTGAATTTGTAATTAGATAAATTAGTACATTTGGTGTAATAAATAAATTAGATATCGTAGTTTGTAAAATAAAAGATATAAATTCAGTGTTTTTCATTTGTTTAGTTGTAAGTTATTAAAAATACATATAAAGTCAACTAAAATTAAACATTAGTGCCTAAAAGATCATAGAAAAGTCAGTTTTATAACAATACTCCTGCATAGATCCCTACCGGAAGGGCGGAGAAAGTAATTAATAGACGGATACGTGAAGAAACCGTAAATATCCGATAATCAGTTTGGCTTTGCAGATCAACAACAGATGCATTTTTTATTATAATGCAGTTGATGGAAAAATACAGGAATAAAGAAGCAAACGCTCATATGGTATTCACTGATCTTAAGAAAGCTTATGATAGAGTTCCTCAAGAGATTCTGTAGTGGGCTCTCAATAAGAAAGGAGTCCTCGATGGATATGTAAAAACTGTGAGAGATATGTACGAGGAAGTAAAAACTAGTGTTAGGACAGGTGTGGAAGGGACTGATACATTTTATGTGAAAGTAGGATTGCACTAACGCTCGGTGCTTAATCCTTATTTATTTTCATTAGTTTTGGATCAGATAACGGAAAACTACAGGGTAAAATTCCCTGGTGCTTAATGTATGCTGATGATGTAGTGTTAGTAGGATAGTGAAAGCGACTGTGGAAGAAAAACTGGAACAGTAGTGACAAGCTGTTGAGGAAAAAGGTTTAAAACTTAGTAGGACAAAAACAGAATATTTAGAATGTTCATTTGAAATGGGGTGACTACAAATAAAACGATATCTTCGGATGGTGAAATGATTGTGAAAAATAATAGTTTTAAGTAGGTATCTATGATCTGCATTACAGAGTAGTGGGGAGATAGATAGAGATGCGTGCAACAGAATTAGGGCTGGATGGATGAAGTGGAAGGAACTGAGTGGTGTATTGTGCGTCAGAAAAATTCCAATGAAGCTGAAGGGAAAATTCTGTAAAACAGCCATAAGAGCGGCTATTATGTACGGAACTGAATGTAGGGCGGTTAAAAGAAAGAGAAACAACGAATTTATGTGGCGAAAATGAGAATACTTAGGTGGATGAGTGGAGTGACAAAACAGGATACAATTAAAAATGAGTATATTAGGAGAAGTCTAGAGGTTGCATTAATTAATTCCAAAATAAGAGGGCATATGTTAAGATAGTTTGGTCATGTTTAACGTCGAGACGTTAATCACCCAATGCGAAGAATAGCCGAATTAGGGGTTTCTGGAAGCAGCAGGAGAAGAAGATCAAAGAAGATCTGGGGGAAACGCTTAGGCAGGACATGTCGATTAAGGGAATTGCTATTGATATGACCCAAGATAGAAACTTATGGAGAAATGCAATTAGGGAATCCGATCCTACATAGGTATATTAATGTATTCCAACATAAACTTATTTTTCTTATTAACTTAATTTTCTAATATTAATCCATAATAATTTCACAAAATCCAAAGTGTATGGCTATGTTCTTGTGTAAAGAATATGTCTTATGAATTATATATTATATTATTATGTGCTGAACTACTTGATGTGGTCACAAGTGACATCTTTACTGGTGCAAGAAGACGTGCTAGCGTTAAACCGTTGATTGATAAATACCAGTATATTTATCAGTCAACGGTTAAACGTAATTAATACTGTATAATTTTGTGGTTTTTGAGGTAATAAGAAGGTTCTAAGCAGTCGGCCGTGTATAATTTAGGGTGCATGCTCTCATGTTAACGAAACCAGAAAGAAACGTTGATAATAACAAGATTTTATATTTATGGATCTAAAAAAAGGAAATTGCCAACCGTTAAAAACCACTGTGGAACTCGAAACCGAAACCTTTAACTGAATGTTTGGAATAGTTTGGTTTTACGACAACACAAAATATCAATGCACGTTTAATGGTTCAACGGGATATAAAAGAGATTGTAGGTAACTGTAAAAAGGAATATGATATGATACGGAATAGTGAGTTGTAAATTATAAGAGATAGGAAACCTCAAAACTTTACGCAACTTCTACTTCTACGTCGTTTTCATACCTACGTTAGAAAGTGACAAATTAACAACAAAGGACTATGAGTTTTATTAGAAAATTTCTAACAGCGTTGAAATGAGCCAATTAAAAAGCTAGGGCGATTATTTTTGGGTATTTATGAGTAGGGATTTAGGGAAGGTGGAAGTTAACTAAAAGAAAACGTACACATATCTCTCTCATTCTTTGAGCCCTTGGCAGGGCGTGATGACACTCTAAATATTTTTAGTTTGTCTCTATTGCTTGCGATCCTGTGTCAGATGGATGGCTTAATGTATAGACCAGGGCGCGTCTGTAAAAATATTAGTACATTTGGATGTTGATAGGTGACTCATATTTTTTACAGAAATTGCTTGAAAATAACTCATATAATAATATTTGAGTTATCCTGCCACTAAAAAAGGTCCGGAACATTGTTTAAATAGTCAACATGTCAAAAAATTAAGGAAAAAATCGATTTTTTTCTTCGTTTTGATTATAACTGTATTGATCATAAAAGTATTCATTTTCAAGAAAAATTGCACCAACATAAAAGTTGCGTAATTAAATTTCCTATACCAGGGGATTAGCTAAAAATTTTAAAAGATGTTACCCTTGTTGCAAAATAGCAATAATTGTGAAAAAAACATAAAAAAACAAGTATTCGCATTTTACGTTTTTCAACCATTTATGCTACACTTGAGACCTTCATATTTCATCCAAAAAAACTATATGATATATCAAAACAACACTGTAAATTTCATTGAGATTGGTTTAACAGATTTTACAAAATAAATTTTAAAATCCAGGTTTAGCTAAAAAAATTCATTTTTTCAAAATGTTGCAGGACTGAAAATAAAGCAGATAGCAAGTTTAATTTTTTTGCATATAGAAGAGTACCGTAACCTTTCATTTGCAATTTGTAGAATTAAAATCGATTAACTACCACGGCGTCAGGATTTTTTTAAATAAACATTAATTTTTGGTGCTACGCGCAGGACAGCGGTAACGTTTGCTCTGATTGGGCAGGGCCCCCGCTATCATAAGTGCAAAGTGTGAAATGCACACGGGCGCCATCCTTTAGGGGCGCAAAAATTGAGGATCAAAAATTGCAAAAATATTTACAAAAAAAATCAAAAAGCAAAAATTAATTTTAAAATAAAAGTTGAGAAATTAAATAGATCAGTTTTACTTTGTTTGGATGACATTATTAGTCTTTCTATAGATACAAAATAAAAAATCCTGCTACAAAAATAACAAACACCCATTCCGTAGACAAAACTGTAGATAAGAAATACCTAACTAAGCTCTGATTTCGTGGAAAAATTCTAAATATGTAAGTAATAGTGTGTGGGCGGTAATTCTATCTCATCGATAACCCAACGATTGTGTGACACTCAAATGATGAATCGACAATATTTGATAATCGCATACCCATCAAAGAACTAATTAGACCGGCCTGTATCGTCGTCCCCGTTAGCGAAATTATTTCGATTTGATTTTTTTGCACATTACTCAAAATGAGGTCCTTATAACAAATCCAGAGAGCCAGGCGGTGCCTTGGTCGAAAACTTATTAAAAATTCACAAAAATAATTTTTTTCATTCGAACAAATTTTTTTGGATCGCTTGGGTCATTCTGAGTAAAAAATGTCTCTTGTCATTTTTCACTAAAATTGATTGTTGTCGAGTTATACGCGATTTAAACTTTAAAAATGCGAAAATGGCTATTTTTAAGGCTTAATAACTCGATTAAAAATTATCAATATGAGAGTCAAAAAGTGACGAAGTCAAAGTTTAAAACCCCTCCTTCAAGATCCTGAAGAAATTTTTGTCATTATTTTATTACAAAGCAGTTGTTTTTAATTATTAACAATTAATTAGCGCTATAGCCCAAGCTCTATCGTTGCCCCCGTTAGCGAAATTATTTCGATGGTTTTTTTTTTGCAAAAACTTACTCAAAAAGAGGTCTTTATAACAAATCCACAGGGTTCCAGGAGGTACCTTGGTCGAAAAATTGTTTAAACACCTTTTTTAAACAAATTCACAAAAATAATTTTTTCACTTCGAACAATTTTTTTAGATAATTTGGGTTATTCTGAACAAAAAAGGTCTCTAGTGATTTTTCTCTAAAATTGATTGTTGTCGAGTTAGGTATATGGCCATTTTTTCGCATTTTTCAAATCTTAAATCGCGTATAACTCGACAACAATCAATCTTAGAGAAAAATGACAAGGAACCATTTTTACTCAGAATGACCATAGTTATCTAAAAAAAAATTGTTCAAAATGAAAAATTTCCTTTTCTGAATTTGTTTAAAAAAAATTGTTTAAACAATTTTTTGACCACGGCACCGCCTGGGACCCTGTGGATTTGTTATAAGTATTATGGCAAGTCCCGTCTAAAGGTACGTTTTTGGCTCGTTTAATCGCTGAAAGATCGTCGCTGAACAGGGTTGCCAAATTGGGGTATTTTCCCACAATTTTTTGGTAATTTGAAACCGTCTAGGGGAATTAAATTTGCGAATGTACATAGAACTGTATATTATACTCTCATATAATCGAAGACGATAGGACCTATGAATTATTTCCAGGGCCTCTGTTAATAAGTAGTATAATTTTGATTTACTCTTCTTTACATATGACTACTACTTCATTAAAATGTGCCAAAAATTTAAATTTGGGAGATTTGAGCTTCAATTTGAAGGAATTTCAGTTTCTAAGTGGGAGATTTATAAAATCACATCTGGCAACTCTGTAGCTGAACAGTGAATGCGGTGTATCTGATTGTACGTGTGGTTGTGTGGATTGTAGGAGCCGTTTTGACTGAAGCGTCTATAACCTTTGTACCCAGGGGCAGCAAGTGTCGATTTTTGGTGACTGCTCTGAGAGTATGAGAGCAGACAAAATCGTAGACACTGGGCGGTTATAGTGGCGTATTTCGTTGACGGCCAGACAAACAGACAGTCATGAAACCGGAAATATATATTTGTTCTCGTATTGCTGAGCCGCGTCGAATAATATATCACTTGTACTATTCCGACGACTTTAAAACAGTACTTTCGGTCGAATTGCTAAAACCGGAAGTTCTAGGTGAAATTTCTCACTTTCTCTTACCATCGTTGGGTTATAAGCTTTCATTTGACATCTCATTTGCCATTATACCTAGTGCCATGGCGAAGGAGTTATTTTCACAGACGGACAGATAGTCAGAAAACCGGAAGTATACATTTAAAACAGTACTCCCGGTCGCCTTTCTAAAACCGGAAGTCCTAGGTCAAATTTCTCACCTTTAGTACCATCCTTGAATCATAACCTTTCGTTCGACATCTCATCTGTCATTCTACCTAGTGGAATTACTAGTGGAAAACAATTATTGTTAAAATACATGCGAGCAGAGGAAATAGAGGATGAAGAAAGAACTGTCCAATGCTACAAGATTAGAAAAACATGCAATATTTAAAAGAAGACAAGAAGAAGGATACTTCAAAATTGTGATAAACAACCATTTTTAGGAAATTGTGAAATTATACATTACTTATAAAAACAAGCTTCACTTCACAAAAATTTCTCAAATACAAAACTCCGAAACACGCACCGCCAACAAATCACACAAGCAGTATAATACCGCAATCAATGCTCAGATTCAGCGACGATCTTTCAGCGATTAACGAGCCAGCCGCTGCAGTAAAAACGTACCTTAATGGACAAAATTTGAAAATCGCGTTACTCTGGGTTCGCCATCCACAAAAAGGTGGGATGTTGTGAGGTGAGCAAAAATGTTCTCGGGTTAAGTCTAAACCCTCTATGTGTGACAAGATGGTCCAGCAGAATTGATTCAATAAAGCCCCTTAAACTTTACTTAATTAAGATTGGCTATGGTGTTATTTGTTCCTATTTTGCTTTATTTGCACCTACCTACCTACCTTCAAAAAAAAATAAATAAAAAAAATTATCAAAATGCCTTAAGGGGCGCCAAAATCATTTTTTGCACACAGGCGCCAGCAGTTCTTACGGGGGCCCTGTGATTGGGCATTCCAATGACCTTTGATAATGATTGATAAATTTCAATTTTTAGTACATTTCGATATAAATAAATAAATTTGTTTATTGCAAAATAAAAACACATACTCTGTCCTTTTAAATACCACTTTTTTAGCAAACACTTTCTTTGTTCATATATTTTAACTTAGAGAATTAAAGTTTATTATTTTTAAACATATACAATTGTTTAAACAATATTTCACAAACAATAATCAAATTAGTTTGGTTTTTGTGGAATTAAAATATTAAAATACAACAAAATATAGAGTAAGTAAATAATATATTTAATAAAGATTGGAAGAAATTTTGGTGGAAATCAACTTGTGTGAATCAAAAATTATTGTTTATTTAAAATAATTCCTGACGCTGTGGTAGTTAACCGATTTTAATTTTGCAAATTGCAAATGAAAGGTACAGTATTTTGCTATGTGTAAAAAACTTCAACTTATATGCTTTATTTTCAGTCCTGCAACATTAAAAAAAAATGATTTTTTTTTTGCGAAAGCTGGATTGCAAAATTTATTTTGTGAAATCTGTTGAACCGATCTCAATGAAATTTATAGTGTTGTTTTGATATATCATAAAGTTTTTTTGGGTGAAATATGAAGGTCTCAAGTGTAGCATAAATGGTTGAAAACGTAAAATGCGAAGCGAATACTTGTTTTTATGTTTTTTTCGCAATTATTGCTATTTTGCAACAAGGGTAACAACTTTTAAAATATTTAGCTAATCCTATATTATAGGAAATTTAATTACGCAATTTTTAAAGCCGCAGTCTCTCTTATGCGATTGTCGCATGCGTTTGACGCAAGCAGCAGTCGCAAGCGATGTTCTGTGCACTCCTCAAATGTAAACTTTATACGGCCGGTCTGTCTTGTGCGTCCGACGCGAGGAATCGCATGCGCCTGCTGCATCGACTGGTAATGATAGCAGTGCTTTGCAGTGACTGCATGCGTCCATTTCATAAAACAACAAAAAATTTGACATAGAATTTAAAAGTTTGTTGTTTATTGTTTATCAAATTATGATAACGAGGTTCGAGGTTAAAAAGCTTTATTAATTAATATTTTAATAATACGTAATTTCCAGATATAAATAAGCAATTCTGTTGTTTTCATAATTGCACAGGAAATAAACATTTTGTACTAACCTTAATGTGACACCAAGTTTTTCTTCTGGTGTTATATATAGTGTTATCATTCTCTTTACCATTCTTGTAGGAGATTTCGTTATGTCTTCCTTAATAGCACATAACAAGAAATGGAGCTGGTTCTTCGTCACGCGAAAGAAACTATGAAACTTGGTCTCATTATCAACCATATATTTACTTATTAAATTGGTTTGGTATCCTTCTTCAACCCTATTCACATACATTTCATCAGTTTTACTCTTTTTTGGTTTACCTTCATCTGAGAGCATCATTTTTAAAATGTTCTCCTCCAATTCTTGCTCTTTTAATATGTGAAGATAAACCTGTCTCTGTAGATGCACCAATTATATTATTATTATCAATAAATTAATTACTACTTACTACTATTACTACTACCTACTAATTATAAATTACTAAATATTACTACATATTATTATAAATGACTAAATATTCCTATTATTATTAATTAATAAGTATTACTATAATTATAAATTACTAAATATCAATATTATTATAAATTACTATGAAGCAATATCAATATTATTATAAATTACTCTGAAGCAATGTTACTGTTATTGGTGCTATTAGATAATATATTATTATAACATATTATTTTTAAAATTCCCGCTTTTCATCAGCTGTTATATCTGATGCGTCGGATGCGTCTAAACGCACAAGAGAGACCACCCCAACCACTGCGTTAATTGCTTGCGACTGCTGCTTGCGTCAAACGCATGCGACAATCGCATAAGAGAGACTGCGCCTTTAGTAGGTACAACTTTTCTCGGAAGTGAATACTTTTAAAGTTATAAACAAAAAACGAAGGAAAAAATCAAATTTTTCCTTAATTTTTTATCATTTTGATTATTTAAACAATGTTCTGGACCTTTTTGAGTGAGAGGACTACTCACATATTATTACATGAGTTAATTTCAAGCAATTTCTGCAAAAAAAATACGAGTCACCTCTCAACGACCATCTCAAAACAGATGCGTCCTGGACTATTAGGGATTTTCCCAAAAGAGTATTTGATCTGCCTATCGTGTTGCAATCCATCTTATTCTTGGTCTTCCATCTTCTACCTTTCCTTCTACTACTGATAGTTTCACGGTCCCCGTTCTTCTCACTATATGACAGAAGTAATTCAGGTATGATCGGTTTACTTTTTTTAATGGCCTGTCTTTTATATGATGCTCTTCCAGAATTGACAAGTAGGTTCTGTGTTAAGTCCAGGACAAGCATGGAATTTCCTATGTATCCCACATTTCGAATGCTTCGATAATGGGCGGAATGCATAAAACGTAGTACCTGCTAATGCTTCAAGTAAGTACTACATTTTTGAAGATTTTACTACACTTACAAAGCATTTACTTTCCTACGTAGCATCTGCTACTATTTACCACATAAATAGAAGAATGTACTACGCTTTTGAAGTACCTATTTGCTAGTTTAGTAGTATTTGCTTCAGTTTAAGTGAATTTGGTGGATGAACGACTTCAGCGTAGGTATTTTTTGTTACAATATGGCAGCATTTATGAATGTATGTCATAGAAAAATCTACAAACTAGGAGGAAGATTCTTAATTTTTGGGGTCTTTCTTTTATCAAATAAAATTTAATAATTCTCAAGAAGATTAACAAATACCACTTGTTCATTTTTATCCTCGAGTAACTCTTTTGTCGCTGCGGAATCTGTGTCACTCATTTTTAATTATGCACGTACAATAATTGTATTGAATTTTTTTAATAATTTGGTACGTAAAAATGTGAATTCACAAATCACAAGCACATGGAAAACTAGTTCCATCACGATTGGTGTAGTGCAGACAAGGCTGGCGCTACGCTTTGTAGTAGGGATGGCGGTTTTTGACAAAATACCGGTTTTCGGTTATACCGTTTTTTATTGCTTACGGTTTAACCTGGCGGTTATAACCGGCCAAAAAACCGGTTTTTGCAAAAACCGGTTTTCGGTTTTTTTAATCCAATCGGTTACAAAGTTACGTTTACAATGCACTTTAGTTTGCGATACTCCATTCGACTCGATATCAATATGATCAAAATTAGTACTATCGAAAGAACATAAATATCAATATAAATAAAACACAATTTTTAATAAAACCATTTTATTCTATTAATTAATATATTTATTTATTATTTTATTATTATTATATATAATAAATAAATATATTAATTAATAGAATAAAATGGTTTTATTAAAAATTGTGTTTTATTTATATTGATATTTATGTTCTTTCGATAGTATACCCTATTCCACGAACATACGCCTGTTTTGGATTACTTCGACAACGAATATTTTTACTGTGCAAAATAAGAAGAACGAAAGTAAATTGCAAATTACATTGTTGTTTATTGGAATAATTATTAGCGCTATTTACTTTCGTACTTCTTATGTTGCACAGTAAAATATTCGTTGTCGAAGTAATCCAAAACAGGCGTATGTTCGTGGAATGGCCCATACTAATTTTGATCATATTGATATCGAGTCGAATGGAGTATCGCAAACTAAAGTGTATTGTAAATGTAACTTTGTAACCGATTGGATTAAAAAAACCGAAAACCGTATACGAACCGAATAACCGAATACCAATGTATATATTATATACATTGGATCGAAATAAAATTTGATTTGTGTGAATCCCAAAGATTTGTGAATTTCAGTAGTCAGATGTAGAGAACAGTAAACCAAAATTATTATTACACTACTGCTCAACAGAGAGCGATGAAATAATTCAGGTTCTATTGTCATTGAATATGTTATGAGAGTAGAATATAATATGCAATTATTTTATTCAATTAATGATGCAAATTTAATTTACCATTTAAAAATATAATCCTCTAAAATACCCACCAATTTTCCTCTCCTCCCAAACCCAAAAAAATCCCCAACCATTTCAACTTATAAAAAATTTCCCAGACTCTTTGAAATGGGATTTAAAAAAAATAATATCAACATAAATATTTTACTTAAAAATAAATTGGATAATGCAATTTATAATTTATTTTTACTACCATCAAAAAAAAAATTATCAGGTATTACTTTTAACACGTTTGTATATTTGTAGAATAGGTACATTTTAACTCATTTATTTTAATACTTCTTGTATGGGTGTATCGTTTTGAAAACGTAGGGAAATTCTTGGAGATTCGTATTCGTAAACAGTAATTTGATATTCATCGTCAGAGCATTATTTTTGGTAATCAGAAAAAGTAATTCACCCACTTTCAATGTCAAGAGTTAAGTGTGAAAAATAGATGATGTTTGCGTCTTCAACCATATCACTTCTTATGTAAATATTATGATTACAAATACCTTTTCAAGGAAATATTATCATAAAACTTATAAATTGTTTCTGGCTGATGTGAGATTGCACTTTCAGTTTGCTTCTATATTTATAAAATAAAATAAAATTTGAATTATGGTTTTGTTTGGAATAATTACTTGAGAATAATAATTATGATTGGGATCAAAAATAATACCTAACCTAATCCTAATCACCGTGAAAACCTAATAACCGGTTTTTACTTCAAAAAGAAAAAACCGGTTATAACCGGGACAAAAAAACAACCGGTAAAACCGGTTATTGCGAAGTAAAAAACCGGTTTTAGGTTTAAACCGGTAGGTTTTTCCCATCCCTACTTTGTAGTAGATACTTCAGGTCAGTAGTAGGTACTTATGTTCTGTAGTATGTTCTTCTCAACAAAAGCACTTATTTTTATGTAATAGAAAATGCTACAAAGTAGATACTATTTGCTGAAGCAATAGCATCTACTACGTTTTATGCATTCCACCCCTTACTTCTGTCCATTTTTTGGGAGTCCATGTTTCAGCTGCGTATGTAGCAATGGGAAAAATAAGGGTTTAAAAATAAACCAACCTGAGTTTAGTATTCCCTTATTGTTCGATCTTTCTTTATTTTAATCAATTTAGCTGTTGGGGTCTGGGCTATTGCTAGTCTACGCTCGCTTTCTGGGGAGCAATCGTTATTGTTGATTATCAGGGGGCCCAAGTATACGAACCTGCCTCCTACTTCGAAATTCGCCATTTGGTGTATTTGCGGTAGATTATTATTTGCCCT
Organism: Diabrotica virgifera virgifera; assembly: GCF_917563875.1. Taxonomy (NCBI): domain Eukaryota; kingdom Metazoa; phylum Arthropoda; class Insecta; order Coleoptera; family Chrysomelidae; genus Diabrotica; species Diabrotica virgifera. The sequence continues at coordinate 63,134,982 of NC_065445.1, read as the reverse complement.
GTCTACTATCTACGATCATTCTTTGCTTGTCCAGCTTAGTCGTTCGGAGATGGTAATTACCTATTAGCTATATTCATTTCGACTTCATTCGCTGCTAGTATAAGTCTGTTATCTGCTTATCGCAGGTTACTGATTTTTCTGCCTCTTATATTGATTCCTCCATTTCATTAGTCTAGTACTTTCCTCATTCTATATTCAGAATATAATACGTTGTATTCGCGGTGTGCAAGTAATTGGAGGGGATACGAGAAAAGATCGTGCGCGAATAGCGGAGAAATCTTGCAACTTTCTTAAATAATTCATAGTGTCAATTGAAATTGTCAAATTGACGTATATTTCATACCTACTGTCATTGAAGAAGAAAAATTATATGTTGCTCACAATATTGATTTGATATGCAATTATTATATAAAAGTATATTTAATTAACTGTACTTATTTTGCTTGCAGTACTGCATTTTAATAATTAATTTTATTTACTACATACAATCGTTTACCTTTTAGTAACATAACCTAAATCTTACTTTTTCTTCTTATAATTTTTTTAGGGCTACGGCCTTGACAATGATCCAGCAACCAGGACCAATATGATTGGCCAATATAATTAAAAGTGCGAAAAAAGTTGCCGAGCTATTAAACCAGGTGTCGCTTTTCCGAACTTGCACGGTCCCAATAATAATGGGCGCGTTTACCAGATGCAAACGTTGGCAATCAGTTTGCACTTGACAGCAAACATGTTTGGAAAGCTATCGCCATTTTTGCAAGCATAAAATATTTATGCTGAACTTTGCAAACGTGTTGACTATTGGAAAAATATGGCGGGAATTTAAATTGTATATATTATAGAATATATTTATAATGGTTTTATATATAAAATAACCGCTACAGAAGACATTCAGGCACGTTATTATCTATTAAATCCATACTTTCACACTTTGTTACGATTTATGTTTAGCAGTGTTTTTCCTTAATCGGAAAGTAACATTTTGATGACGAAACTAAATTGATTGGTTTTTAATTTCACAAATGTCAAGAGTAGATTTAATATCTAAATAGATATTTTTAAATTGGTTAGGCTGCGATTTGAATGTATAATTGACTAAACTAAAAAGTGATAAAATCTTTTTAGTGAAATAGTGATTAATCAAAACAAAAATAAAATTCTATCCCAGAATATTTATAGAATTTAATGAATGGGAAACGAAAAGTATTTTAATAGTCTTTAAAAATGTTTGGTTCCTAGCTGACCGCTACTTTCGGCTTACGAAGCCATCTTCAGAGCTATGGTCAAAATTTAAAAAGTAACACTTATAAAGAGGGATCCCATTGGTGGAAAGATTTTTATTGAAAAAGCTTATACAATCCTTCTTCCGTTAATGTTAAGTTAAAAACTTGAGATTCTGTCTTCCACCTATACTCCATCCAGATGGTTGGGTGCTTGCAGACGTATCATGATCAAACTTTTTGATGTGTTTTTTGCGAATTCCTAATGCGCCATTTGTTAGATATTTTATCAATTTTTTCCTCCATCATCTAAGTCTATTAACTTCGAAAGAATAATTTTATAAATTTTTTCACCAATGGAATCCCTCTTTAGTCTTATTCTTTAAGTGCCATCTACGCGACGGAGGTCGGCAATCATCATAACTATTCGGATTTTAGAGACGGCTGCTCTGAAAAGTTCATTTGATGTACATCCGTACCATTTTCTCAGGTTGCGCAACCACGATATTCTGCGTCTTCCTATGCTTCTTTTTCCTTGAATCTTTCCCTGCATAATCAATTGGAGCAAGATGTATCTCTCTCCACGTGTAATATGTCCAAGATATTCCAATTTTCTTGTTTTGATGGTATTTAAGATTTCCATTTCTTTATTCATCTTTCTCAGAACCTCTTTGTTTGTGACGTGTTCTGTCCACGATATTTTTAAAATTCTTCTGTAGACCCAGAGCTCGAATGATTCTAGTTTTTTCATTGATGCAACATTCAAGGTCCAAGCTTGAATTCCATAAAACAAAGTCGAGAAAACGTAGCACCTAGCCAACCTAACTCTTAGCTCCAACTTCAAATCTCCTGTGCAGAGCACTTTTCTCATTTTGTTAAAATTTGCCTAGCCTTTTCAATTCTGATTTTGATTTCCTGTAAGCAATCTCCTGTGGAGTTGATCATTGTTCCAGGGTATGCATATTGGTCGACTCCTTCGATATTGAATCCGTTTATGAAGAGATTCTCGTTATTTCTTTGAGTTTTTGATATTCTCATAAACTTTGTCTTCTTGACGTTCATTGTTATTGTTAGACCGCATATCTAATATTGTTAATGGGAACTCCATTTACCTTTATTCCAGCTGTTTCACCCTCAAGAGCTTTTTTCAAGATCTCTTCCGAGTAGGAATTAAAAAGAATTGGCGACAACACGCATCCCTGTCTCACTCCACGTCTGATTTCAATTTCCTCTGATAGCTGATCGTTAACACGAACTTTTGCTCGTTGTTTATAGTATAAATTAGATATAATTCTGAGGTCATTGTAGTCTATCTTCTTTGATTCCAGGACATGCATTAATTGTTCATGTCGTACTTTGTCGGATGCTTTATTATAGTCAATAGTGATACTAAAAGCTCTGAAGATGGCTTTGTAAGACAAAAACGCTCATCTAGGAATTAAATATTTTACAGACTTTTAAAATAGGTATAACTGAACAAATTTAACTGAAACCCTCAAGGTAACTTGCACCGCATCAAAGAACGTCTGTCGTGTTTTTTCCTCGCGGTTGCAGATAAATGGGATTCACTGTATGTACTTTTCTTTTTCTATTCGTTCATTTGTCATAAGTGTGTACAAAAACGTATCAGGCTTTTTCAGTTATCTATAGAATTAGCTGATGTTTTTAATTTTCACGGAATATATTCTAGAGAATACGTTAGAAAAATAACTTTTCGTAAATCTACTATTTTTCTGTTGCTGGCTGTATACCATTATTTAAAATCCTTTGTAAAAGATATACAGTCCGAAAAATGAAAGAATAGAGCTTTTCATCGATTGTCATTTGTTTCGAGCTTTTGCCATGTGTCACATAATAATAATATATCTACGTCATACGTCTTTGGTTTGTATCATTAGGGAGTTTTTGTGCACACAAATACGTACACGTAACGCATCTTTTTGACATATACGCTTGCGCATTAATGGTTGAACTCCCGTAGCTCGATGCGTATTACCTAAAGTAACGCTCTGATACGTACGTGAGAACGCATCCCTATCGAGACGAAAGTCACCGAATGCACACGAGGATCTTGCCCGATTACCTACCAAATGAACATTTCATCAGCGTACTACCCGTTTATAAACATTTTAAGGTTATATTGGTTATTGGTTTAGTCTATTTGAGTAAAATTATTCTGTGTTTGTAATTAGAAATTGGAACTTCATAATAGATTTAAAATTTTATTGTTTTTAAGTTGTCTATTAATAAAGCAAAACAAACAAATCTTGTATTAATTTAATAAATACAGTGACCATCACAATTGATAACTAGATAAACAAATGACCTAGTTTCAGTAAACTTTTCAAATAAATATTACCAAACTATTTACATTATACTGGAATTCTGATGTAGGTACAACAATTTACAACTAAAAAGTAGGTATAAACAAAAATAAAAAAAATTTAACCTAAGGAAAAATAATATTTTTATATTTAAATAGAAGCAATTAAAACCATACAATTTCATCATTCATTTATCTTTTTTTACATTTATATATTCTTTTATTTTTTTAATGTCAACGGAATTTAAAAATGACTTTACGATTTGCTTTACGTTACGTTAAGGCAGTTACAAAAACTACCTATTTATCCTCTACGACACGTTAGTTGCTTTACGTATACGGAGATGCGTTACGTTACGTAGCAACAAAAACTCCCTATTGGTATATAGCAATCAGTGGCGGGTCGGCAGGGTCGGCAGTGCCGACCCACACATTTATGGACACATTATAGATTTTTTAAATATTTAATTTAATCGGATTTGATGATATTCGTTTCTGTGAAATAAAAAATATATCTGTGAGATAATACAGACTAAATTGTATTCATTGTTTTTAAAAGAATTCGATCCCGATACGTTAGTTAAGTGATCCCTGTGCGATGTGCGTAAGAGACTTTTCAAATTAATGATCCTATAGCCGTGCACCCGCACCCGTTTGCGATTGTGTGAATTCTTATTATAAAGCCCGGCACGGCATGCCGTCCCCAGACCGACAATTTGCTTATAATAAGAAGCTATGGAATATTAGCCGATAGGCAACCAATTATACATTCCCCGTATTTATTTGAATGGCAAGTACGGCAGCGGGTACCTCTGCCGAGCGGTGATCTGCAAACGGCAGAAAGGCACGTACGTAGCCACGTATTGCCTTGCTGGCGCGCCCGGGATAAAATTATGAAATAGGTAAGTAGTTTTACGGTCGTTTAATTATTATTGATATTGTAATTCTTTTAAGTTGTTAGGAATTACCATTTAGGGGACAGGATGTATGGGAGCATTCGTTAAATCAAGTTAATTATAGAGAACAAATAAAATTGTTTAACAAATACGATCTGGAATTTTCTAATTTATTTTCTGACTCGAAGAATATAGCGGCGTACCTAAAACAGCACAGAATGAAAGAATCAATTGGTACATAGTTACATTTTGATCCTTTTCGGTAGAAGTAGACGAAACTTCTGATAGAGGTAACATGTCATTCACAAGTATCAATAAAATTGTTCTTCGATACGCGTTACGTCTAATATTTATGAGAGGTTGTTAGGTTTTCAGACGTGAGTAGAAGCCATAAGACAGAATATATTTTTGGTGTTTTAATTTAAAGGACAGATTAAAATTTTTTGATATCAAAAATAAAATTGGTAAGGCAAATTTCTGACGGGGCTGTCTTGATGTCCAGTGAATTGTATGGTTTCCGGACAAAAGTTAAAACAATTGCACCAAGCAAAACTATTATTTACTCACTGTTATAAGTCATTGACCTCTTTGATTATTCAAAATTTAAAAGTTACGCCAAAGAATTTTCAAAATATCTATTAGACAAGTTCATTAAAAATTATCCATCATTTTTTAATCAAATAAAATAAGAAAATGGATTAACAGTTTTATATTCTGATCCAAATATTTTCGGAAGGTGGGATAAGTTACAGACTATGTATAATTTTATATACTGCAATTCATTAGGTTCAACAAACTGTTCCCAAAATTAATAAATTATTGTGCTCAAATGTGGGCAAATTCTGTCTCAAATGAACGGGATTTCTCTTGTCTCAAAAGAGTCAAAACGTATTGTCGAAACACCATGAAACAGGAGAGAATGTCAAACTTGTCTCAAATGTCGATAGAAAAAAACTTTTAAAATCCCTCCAAAACAATAATAAATTTTACAATTACGTTATAACCCATTTTGCTACTTCGAAACAACATAGACTAGAGTTAATTTATAAACAGGTATAGTTTCTAAATTTATAGGAAAAAAAAAGAATGTGTGTACTTTGTACGCACGTAAGAAGTTATACTTCTAAACAGTTTTTCTACTACTTTCCAAAAATTTTTATTAAAACAATATCAAAAATAAAAAAATAAAAGAATAAAACACACACAAACACATTGAAAAATGCCACACATGATTTCTGAACAATAACTGTTGCCAACAATTTTAATTAAATACGTATTTTCTGAAAACAATTATATAATAATATACTTACAATCATAAAATCTATAAAAAAAAATAACAACTTGCTTGGGGCTTGAACCCACTTCACGTCTATCGCGCCGTACGAAAGTCGAAGCAATTTCCCACTGCACCACATTCGCGTATACGTCATGTGGGAATATACACAAACTAAACGTTTACACCATAAACTTTTTGACATTTTGTTTATTTATATGAATTTAATCAAATTGACAAATGTTTTGTCAACTGTTTATTCATATGACAAAATATAGAGTAAGAAAACGATATATTAGATGAAGATTTGTAGAAAGTTTGTTCGTAATCAGATTATGTAAATTAAAGTATTGCCTACTAACTATATTATTTTTTTTACATTTTCCAAATAGATAGGTATGAAGATAATTTTTTATTGGAATACAACTGAAACATTTAGAATTACGTACCTGCGGCTTTTCAAAACTATTTAAAAAGTCACTATAATTATAAATTTGATTTTATTTCTGTCCTCACAACATTAAAAACTAATATTTACAATATTTTTGTTTACCGATAACCTCCATATTGAACAATTACTGACAGATAATTTCAACACCCAATCAGAGCCCGTATAACGACTAATACCATACTGTTGGTGTGCGCATGCGCGCAGATTAATCAAATTTCACCCTCGATGAAATCGCGCCTAAAGAAGTATAACTTCAAAAACAAAAAAAAACAAAAAAAAATAAAAAAAAACAAAAACCAAAGATCTCCTATGAAATTGAAGCCTTTGGAGACAAAGCCTTGCCGACCCTGTCCCTAAAGCCACGAGCCGCCACTGATAGCAATAACGTACGACGTAGATATATTAATATTATGTGACACATGACAGAAGCTCGAAACAAATGACTGTGAATGAAAAGCCCATGAACGATCACATCAATCACTTAGTTTGTATTTGCTGTCTTTTTCTATAACAAACGTTTGCTATTTATAGTAAAAGACAGCAAAAACAAAATAATTGATTGATGTGATCGTTCATGGGTATTCTTTCATTTTTCCGACTGTATATTTATTAAAATCCCGAAAAAGGCTACATCAAAATCAAAGATGGTTTTCTTTCGGTATAAAAATCATCATCAGTGCCGATACCTAAAATAAGTATGTATAACTACTTTAATGAATACGACCCTTAAAATTGAAATGTTAATTAAGGTTAAATGCAAAGTTGACTATACTTACATGTTAATCACATGCTTACACACCAAAAATACATGGGTAAAAACCCTTAATAAATATGTTAAATTTAACATAATATTTTGAAAACATTTAACGGGTGTTTTTACCAATGTATTTTTGGTGGCTCAGCATGTGATTAACCTGTAAGTATAGGTATCCAATTTTGAATTAAACCTTCTGTGATTTTGATGTAGCCATTTAACGGATTTTAATAAATATACATACAGTGCGCTGGAATAAGTGCACTTTTCGTAAATCTACTATTTTCCTGTTGCTGGCTGTATACAATTACATATTGAAAATCCTTTCTAAAAGATATGCAGTCGGAAAAATGAAAGAATACCCATGAACGATCACATCAATCACTTATTTTGTATTTGCTGTCTTTTTCTATAACAAACGTTTGCTATTTATAGAAAAAGACAGCAAATACAAAATAAGTGATTGATGTGATCGTTCATGGGTATTCTTTAAATTTTCCGACTGTATATTTATTAAAATCTCGAAAAAGGCTACATCAAAATCACAGATGGTATTCGGTATAAAAATCATCATCAGTGCCGATACCTAAAATAAGTATGTATAACCATTTTAATGAATACAACCCTTAAAATTGAAATGTTGACTAAGGTTAAATGCAAAGTTGACTATACTTACATGTTAATCACATGCTTAGCCACCAAAAATACATGGGTAAAAACCCTTTAAATATGTTAAATTTAACATAACATTTTGAAAACATCTAAAGGGTTTTTTTACCAGTGTATTTTTGGTGGCTCAGTATGTGATTAACCTGTAAGTATAGGTATCCAATTTTGAATTAAACCTTCTGTGATTTTGATGTAGCTATTTAACGGATTTTAATAAATATACATACAGTGCGCTGGAATAAGTGTTACCCCTCCCTATTAACTTATTTATTTTTAGCACATAAGCAAAACGCTCAGACAGGTCGATTTTTAAAACAATCGTAGTATATTCTGGCATCAATGTTTCGAACTTTACGTGATCCCTCTCCAGGTGAGAGGCATAACTTTGATTTTTTTTAAATGGGAAACTACATCATGTGACACCTCATTTAAAAGCTTTTGAGATAGTGACAGCAAAAATGTATAATACTTAAATCCTTCTTGAGAGCGTAAGCTCAAAATTTCGGTCGAATTATTATTAAATGCATTCATTTTTTGCGGATCCCGAGAAAACTAATAAGTATTTTTGAAAAATTTAAACGCAGAATGAAAGATTACATTATTACCGAGGGCTAAAAGTTCCTTAGCATAAACAGAAAGTTTTTTTTTTAATGATACATTTTAAATTAAAAATCACAATCAATTGTCTCTTTTTTCACCCGTGTAACTTATTAAAGTAATCATTAAAGAAGTTGTCAGGGACTTTAAACACTCGGTAATAATAAAATCTTTCATTCTACGTTTAAATTTTTCAAAAATACTTAATAGTTTTCTCAGGATCAGCAAAAAATGAATGCTTTTAAAAATAATTCGACCGAAATTTTTATGAAATGAAGAAGGATTTAAGTATTATACATTTTTGTAATCAGTATCTCAAAAGCTTTTAAATGAGGTGTCACATGATGTACTTTCCCATTTAAAAAAATCAAAGTTATGCCTGTCACCTGAAGAGGGATCACGTAAAGTTCGAAACATTGATGCCAGAATATACTATGATTGTTTTAAAAATCGACCTGTCGAGAGTTTTGCTTATGTGCTAAAAATAAATAAGTTAATAGGGAGGGATAACACTACTTATTCCAGCGCACTGTATATACCTTTTATAAGGGATTTTCAATCAATTTTTCTACTATTTTAGTAGGTACACAATGGAAACTACAAACATTATTCTGCATATTGTTTCTCGTAAATATTCAATAAAAAAATAGTAACAGTGTTTCTTGACGCCCACTTTTAACGGTTCATCTCTCTATTGTCTATTGTCCCATCATTTCCGTTGAATTTTTTGACAAATTGATTGTCTGTAATAGTTAACTGTGACATTTTGTTTGGGCGTAAAATTATGTAGTATAACACCTTGTTTTTAAAATAGATTCACGTTTAATTTCAAATTTATTATTTAATGATTTTAATTTCCGTTCTTAGTACGTTTAATTTCCAGTAAAAAATGAAGTACTGCAAGCAAAATACAATTAATTAAATATACTTTTATATAATAATTGCATAATATCATATCAATATTGTGAGCAACATATAATTTTTCTTCTTCAATTACAGTAGGTATGAAATATGCGTTAATTTGACAATTTCAATTGACAATATGAATTATTTAAGAAAGGTGCAAGATTTCTCCGCTATTCGCGCACAATCGTTTCTCGTATCCCCTCCAAGTACTTGCACACCGCGAATAAAGTTTTATCACGTTTTTCATTCAAATATGATAGATATGTTACCGAATTTTAATATTACGTGCTGTGAACCGTTGTATATCTTTTACGTTAGAAATTACTAAGTTTATTTGAAATGATGTCTGTTGGGGCAAAGCGGTCGGGGCAAGACGGGATATTATACCATCTTGCCCCGCTCTCCTATATTGCCACTACTTTACAGCATTTAAACTTTGTAAGAAGAATCTGACTAAAACTGAAACTAATAAAAAAATCAAAGAAAACTAAAGAAGAAAACGAGATGGACACTGACTCATCAGAAGATGATGAATATTGTGGTTGCATCTACTGTGGATACTTATATTTGCAGTCAACTGAAGGATGGGTAGTGTGTAGTGTCTGCCGTAGATGGGCTCATAATTCCTGCGCAGGTGTGAATGATGAAGACCATAGTGCTCATACTTATGAACTCTGCCAGCCTGACTAAAATACATTCCCATTTTGCCACACAGCATTTCCCATTTTGTCCCGTAACCGGGGCAAAATGGGAATTTTGGACTGATAGTTAAGTTCTTTATAACCAAATAACTAAGCAATTTGGATTATAAATAAAGTAAGTTATATTAAGTTTAATAGCAAGTGATACCTGTCTAACTTTGTTATTTTTAAATACACAGTTCAGTTTTCTTTCTATGATGTTATATTTCTAAGTATCCCGTTCTGCCCCGGTCTCCCCTATGTTTCATATTCGTTTACCCTAACACATCTTGTCTTGCAGTCTCTCCCATGTAGACATTGTTGCATTAACTGGGATTTTTATAAATGCGGTTTTTGCACCAATAATTGTGGTTCAATACATAAACATAATACTTAGACATTCCGCAGGAAAGCAGTTTCAGAACTTTGTTATTGGTTTAACAAATAAACTTTTTTACTTTTCTGTAAAAATCCATATATCTACTTATTATGTCATTTTCCCCTGATATATGCAAAAATGATATGCTCACTTTAAATTGTTTTCAATTGTTTAAGAAAAGTTTAGTATTAGTCATTATGTTAAAACGCAAAAATTAAAAGTACATACTTATTGTATTAAGTACGAAGCGGTACTTATAACAAAAGAGCTCGTTAAATTGATGTTTTCAGAGAAATATTTAAAGCTTTCTGCAAGGTATGCTATTTAAGGCAGGTTTCCTCTGTATTTTCCGATTTATACAGTTCAATAAGTTTACACTTTTGCGAATTAACGGATTGGTTGTGACGATTTCCTGCCCCGAGCTATCATTCTTGGTTTAATGTTACTAATTTCCTTGTTAGTAACGTTAGTTATTCATGCATTTTAAACGTTCCTCCATAAATCTAAAATTGCCTGCTCTTGTTTTCCTTTATGGTTTTCTGCTTTTATCGCTAAATTTGATACGCTACATAAATAGATAAAGAGATACTTAAATGAGTTCTCAGAATATTGATTGTATCTATTTATTAAGTTCAACAGGCCTTGTAGGCCTAGGGCTAAAATGTTTACATTTCTGATGACATTTTATTTTAGTCTTATAAATTTTATTTATTTACAATTCAGTCTATTTATACACTCCTTCATTCATCTCCTTCTGACCAATGCTAGTTCTTTCCATCTCTCAATGTTACTTTTCTTGAGGTCTTCGTACACACTGTTCTTCCATCTTTTTTTTGGCCTGTCTTTCCTTCTCTTTTGTATTGGTCTTTGGGAGAGTACCTACCATTTTTGGCATTCTTTTACTTCCCATTCTCTCGATGCTGGGCTTTGATCGTCGTTGTGATCGTTGGCTCTTTATATAGTTCTCCAATTCTTTATTGGTTTTTCTTGGAGGTCTCAATTTTTTGGCTTCTGTTATTAAGTTTTCAATTAACTTTTGTTGTTCTTTCTTGCTGGTCGCTAATAGTGTCAGATCATCTACAAATGCTATGCATTGGTGGCCGTTTTTAAATATCGTTTCCTGTCAAATCAAATGTCAGATTGAATGAAGTTGTTGATAGTGATTCTCCTTGTCGTAAACCTTCCTTGGTTTCACTTCGTAATGACGTCGTACTCCTTCCTGGTAAACTTTTTGGATGCATACCCTTTCCATGCTAATTCGTTTGTTGTGTTTTCCATTGCCATCTTTACAATACTGACAATTTTATTTGGTATCCCCAATTCTTTCATCAATTCGTACATTTGCTGTACTTTTATGTTCGTAGCAGGTAGTCTGTATTTCTTTTAAGGCAAATATTTGGTCCGTCGTTAATCTGTTGTTTCTAAAATCTGCCTGGTTTTCTCCCAATATTTTTCCGAATATTAATTTAGCCTTTTTCTTATTCTTTGTGCCAAGATCTCGTAAATTGTTTCTGGTTTTATATGCCTCTATAGTTTTCGCATAGCATTCTATTACCTTTTTATGTATAGGGCATAATCCTCTTCTGGTATTTTTTCTACTTCCCATATTATTTTTATCAGGTCATATATCTCTTTTTGTAGTCCTTTCCCTCTTGATTTTATAATTTCGGCCGATCTTTCTGTTATTCCTGGGCTTTTGGTATTTTTCATGCTCTTTATTTCTTTCTCTATTTATTGCTCTGCGGATAGGTATTTCTATTGTTATCAGATCATCTTAAGTTTCATGGTTTGTTTCCTTTTGTATCCTTTTTTTCATGCTCTTTATTTCTTTCTCTATTTCTTGCTCTGCGGATAGGTATTTCTATTGTTATCAGATCATCTTAAGTTTCATGGTTTGTTTCCTTTTGTACTTCGCCTAAAAGCGAAGAAACATAATATATACTGTTTGACCCACGATTAGTTTACCGTGAGTATAAGTTGCTATAAAATATTACTTTAGCAAATTAAAATAATATGCGACGACACTTTTCGATAGAACTCTTTATGATTGCTATACGTGTTAACAGGGCTAATTTTCGCTCGCTACTGAATACTACTAAAATTACAAAACGGCTCTCGACCAGAAATCCCCTGGTGGTGGGGAAAACAAAAAATGTCTATATCTGTCCTACAAAATTTCACTTTGGAAAAAACGTAATTAACTAATCGTCATCACTATCCTTCTCAGAAGCTGACAATATCGCTTCACTCGCACAACTTTAAAAATTCCTACTTTCTAAAGAGGATTATGATAAATGTTACCCAGACATATGGGTAAGAATGAATGTATTTTAATCTTTTAAGAGATTTCTGGAAAATAATTTACCCAAACTTTAAGAATGGTCTGATATGAATTTACATCGTAAAATAAAATCGACAAAACTAAAATTAACTGAACTATAAGGAGACGGAACATATACCAATGCTTCTTTGTTTCGTAGATAACACAAATGCGTTCGATTAAATAAGTTCCTCAGAAATCAAGCGTACACTACAAATATATACTCTCAAAAAAATCGATAGAGGTAAGATCGAAGCCGTCGAAATGTGAGTCTACAGAAGAATTCTAAGCGTGTCCTGGACAGAACCCATCTGTCAATTCTGGAAGACCTTCATATAAAATACCGAACATACCTAAAGTACTTCGGTCACATAGCCAGAAGAACGGAGGCTATGGTACCTACTATAGCGATACGCTTTAATTACTATTTTTGCTAATTTTATTTTCTTAATTTTTAATAACTTTTCTCAAAACGAAACAACATTAGTCATTTAAAATTCACATGTAATACACAAACCATATGCCAACAAGGGCCGTTGATTTCGAGAAACGAAAAGGTATCCCTAAACAGATTGTATAAAATTAATGTTTTTTTCAAGGAAACACTAATTGATTACGATGCCAGATTGCCACATTCTTCATGTCAACTTCTTAAAATACAAAAAGGTTCTCATCTTTTAAAAGGCACATGCAGTAATTTATGGCCCTTCTGGCCATTATCGCAAAACCGCAAACCAGTTGACATAATAGTTGTTGGTCCGGCAAGTCAGTCTCTACACAGCATGCGAACGATTCAGACACACCATCGCTCTCGCTAACAATACCCTTTCGAGATATAAGCAAAACACCACGCTTGTTTCCCCAAAATAAATAAATATATTACTGTTCGTTGTTACACTTATTTTTAATCAATTACGTCAACACACCCCACCGGAATATTTATTGGCGATAGAAGAAATAATAGAAGGCTGACGACCAACAGGAAGATCTCCAACACGATGGGCAGACCAAATGATGACTCTAAATAGTGGAAATATTCGTACATGCAGCCGTCCATTTGGCACATGATTTCAGCCAATGGACAAAGTAGAAAGACTAACAATATTTAAATGTCGCCACACCCTGACAATGGGTGGAGGGAATAATATTATTAACGCTAATATCGAGATTTGAATTTTTAGGGAAGGATTTCATTAAAATATGATTTTTTACCATGTTTTTAAAGTATTAGCAGGTTGACTGCCATGAGAAGTATGCCCTGATGCACTGGCAATTTGATCCTATAGCCTCAAGAGTTAACAATAATTGTTGAATCAATTATTGATTCTCGCTAGTATGTAAATATATAGGATAAAAATATTTGCGGCTGGAAAGAACTTTTTTCACTATTGTGGCAGTCTAAGTGCCATTCATTCTCTTTTTGAAGAATTTCGAAGATTTTCACAACTTTCTCTTCTATACTAGTTACCTCGTTTTCTTTCCTTCTTTACTTCCTAACTTCATTATCTTGTATTTTATATTTAATTAAAGCTCTTATATATTTTTTACAGTTATCTGCATATACAATGTTTAAAAAAAGTAATAAAAACCTAAAAATTCATATACCTCATTCATGTCATACAAGATAATTATAGTTTATTAGTACAAACAAAACCCGTTTGCGGTTCATTAAATAAAGAAATAAACAATTATCTGGGGAACACGTATATCCATTTAACGTTATTTTTATGGTAAACCTGAATATTTGTAAACATTACCTACATTATAAAACTAGGATAACGGATTCGCAAAAGTAATATCTTTAAAATATCCTTATTACATGCTATTAAGTAAAATTCAATATCCTGTAATTATTTAAAGAGAATGTAGAAAAAATACCAGGAACCAGTCAAGCGTCTATTGCGGCGTCGCTTTGTTCATATCACATGTTAACGCCACCTTCCTGAAAACAGCAATGGCCACAGCTGCAACAAGAGAACTCACAGAAAGAAGAAGCAATTAGCAATGAAAACAAAGGTGAGATTGATAAGCAGTATCATACTTCCAATAACTATTGGGAGCGAGCAAAATCGGAAGAGCGATACCTGGTTTCATAGGTCAGCAACATTTTTAGCAGTTTTAATAATTATATTGGCGAATTATATTAGTCCTGGTTATTGGATAATTCTGGCCATAGCCAAAAAAAGAATAAGAAGAAAAAGTAAGATTGAGGTTATGTTATTAAAAGGTAAACATTGTACTACAAGCAAAATACCATTGATTAAATTCACTTTAATAATTGCATATTTATCATATTAATATTGTGGAGCAACATATAATTTTTACAATTTATAACACATCATTTGCGAAATTCCATTTTCTTCAATGACAGTAGCTATAAAATATACCATTGATTAAATTCACTTTAATAATTGCATATTTATCATATTAATATTGTGGAGCAACATATAATTTTTACAATTTATAACACATCATTTGCGAAATTCCATTTTCTTCAATGACAGTAGCTATAAAATATACGTCAATTTGACAATTTCAATTAACAATATGAATTATTTAAGAAATATATGTTAAGAAAGTTGCAAGATTTGTCCGCTATACGCGCACGATCGTTTCTCCAATCCCCTCCAAGTACTTGCACCCAGCGAATATACGCATGTCGCGCATGCGTAGCATACGCGGCCGTCCTGGTCCTACTAATGAAAACATATCAAAACAAAAAGATCAACAGAATTAAGAGAAATTTTTAAAAGACTCGAGAGAAAAACGAGTGAGTACGGGCTGGAAGGAAATGAAGAAAAGACAAAGTATATGGAGATGAGGGGGAATAATGAACAGTTAGGACAGTTTTGGAAGGTATCTGCCCCAGACAAAGAATATAACTTTGAGATAGTTGGACAGTTCGATTATTTGGGAGTAACGTTAACAAATAGGAATGAAGACACTCAAGAAATCGAAAAAAGAAAGGCTAAAGGTAGTAAAAGTGCTGGATGTCTAAATAAAATGCTGAAATCAAAGACAATATCCAGATGAGCATAAAGAAGAATATATGTATACAACAGATATCCGACCAACGCTGTTTTATGCTAGCGAGACCTGGATCTTAAGCAAAACCATAGAACTGAAGCTTGATGGATGGGAGCGGAAGGTACTTAGAAGAATATCTTCTTCTTTAAGTGTTATCACGTGAAGAAGGTCGGCAATCATCATATCTATTCGGATTTTAGAGAGGGCTGCTCTGAAAAGTTCATTTAATGTACATCCGGATCATTCTCTCAGGTTGCGCAGCCACAATATTCTGCATCTCCCTATGCTTCTTTTTCCTTGAATCTTTCCCTGCATAATCACTTGGAGCAAGTTGGATCTCTCTCCACGTGTAATATGTCTCTCCACGTGTAATAGGAGATATCCTAATTTTCTTGTTTTGATGGTATTTAAGATTTCCATTTCTTTATTCACCTTTCTCAGAACCTCTTTGTTTGTGACGTGTTCTGTCCACGATATTTTCAGAATTCTTCTGTGAGCTCGAATGATTCTAGTTTTTTCGTTGATGCCGCATTCAAGGTCCAAGTTTCTATTTCATAAAACAAAGTCGAGAAAACGTAGCACCTAGCCAACCTAACTCTTAGCTCCAACTTCGAATCTCTTGTGCAGAGCACTTCTCATTTTGTTAAAATTTGCTCTAGCCTTTTCTATTCTGATTTTGATTTCCTGGAAGTAATCACCTGTGGAGTTGATCATTGTTCCAAGATATGCTTGTTGGTCGACTCGTTCGACATTGGATCCGTTTATGAAGAGATTCTCGTTATTTCTTTGAGATTTCGATATCCTCATAAACTTTGTCTTCTTGACATTCATTTTTAGACCGTATTCTTGTCCAAACCCCGCTATTCTAGTTACCAGCCTTTGAAGATCCCCAATATTTTTGGCTAACATGACAGTGTCATCTGCATATCTAAAGTTGTTAATGGAAATTCCATTTACCTTTATTCCAGCTGTTTCACCCTCAATAGCTTGTTTTAAGATCCCTTTCGAGAAGAATATATGAAGGTATAAAAGATGGGCATATCTGGAGAAGAAGAACAAATATAATCAAATAATGCAAATGTATGGACCACAAAGAATTTCTAACATTGCGAAAGTTCAAATACTAAGATGGCTCGGATGCGTAGCTTGAATGCGGGGGAATGCTGGAAGGAAGGGGCCCCAAAGAATTAATTAATACTGAAGATGACACAAACAGGAAAAGAGGACGACTACGAAGAAAACGGACGAAATCGGTAAAGGAAGACTTGGGATTGTTAGGACTAGTTAGGAGTAAAAAACTTAATGTAGATTCTGTTAATATAGATTTAGGAGTTTTTGCAGGGTTTCATCATCAATGCATTTGATTAATTCAGCTGGTACCCATCTGGAATAACAATATTCGTTTCCAACTGAGATAATATGTAGTTAAAAACAAGCGAAAAATTTGTAATCTAAAATAGTTGGAAATAAATCACGAATTATGAAATACTTCTTTCAGCTTCACACCGCTTTTTAATTAGGTATGAATTTTATATTCCACCTCGTTAATGATCAATCATTTTTAATTATTGAAATCATTAACATTCGAAACATATTTGTTAATTTAAAAGCCGATACGTTTTCTGTGGGCTGTTAATATTTTATTTTACTAATTACTATACGGATCACGGTACTTAACGTACTACACACCTTCTTCTTCTTCTTCTTCTTCTTCTTCTTAAAGTGCCCTCTCCTCACTGGATGTTGGCTACTACAATAATTGCAAACTATTGTCTGTCTTCAGCTGTTCTTATTAGGTGTTCAAAATTTAGCCCTGTCCATTATTGTCGGATGTTTCTTAGCCACGATAGTCTTTTCCTTCCTAGTCTTCTATTTCCCTCGATCTTTCCTTTCACTGTTATTTAAGCTTATTGATACTTATTGTTTTTCCGTATGTGGCCTAGGTATGATGTTTTTCTAACTTTCACTGTGTTGAAATGTTCTCGTTCTTTACCTATTCTATGCAGCACTTCCTCGTTTGAGGTATGCACCGTTTATGAAATTTTGAGGATTCTTCCGTAGATCCACATTTCAAAGGACTCCAATTTATTAACGGTTGCTGTTTTAAGGGTCCACATTTCAACTGCATAGAGAAGAGTCGACCAGAAGAATAAACTTATTGACCTCTTCTAAAATGTGCCCGTTCATTGTGGAGGGTTGAACTTATTTCTGGTTTTTTCGGATTGACATCACTTTGGTTTTCTTAGGGCCGGTTGTTCGAACGCTAATCAGAAATGATCATTATCAAATATTTAATTACTGTCACAACTGTCAATGTCAACTTTGATTGGGTTGCTTGAAACATAATTATTGATTACAATTATGAAATTAGTTAATCAATTATGTTAATAATTGTTATGTTAATTGATTAACTAATCTCATAATTACAATCAATTATGTTTTCAGCAACCCAACCAAAGTTGACATTGACAGTTGTGACAGTAATTAAATATTTGATAGTGATCATTTCTGATTAGCGTTCGAACAACCGGCCCTAAGAAAACCAAAGTGATGTCAATCCGAAAAAACCAGAAATAAGTTCAACCTTCCACAATGAACGGGCACATTTTAGAAGAGGTCAATAAATTTATTCTTCTGGTCGACTCTTCTCTATGCAGTTGAAATGTGGACCCTTAAAACAGCAACCGTTAATAAATTGGAGTCCTTTGAAATGTGGATCTACGGAAGAATCCTCAAAATTTCATAAACGGTGCATACCTCAAACGAGGAAGTGCTGCATAGAATAGGTAAAGAACGAGAACATTTCAACACAGTGAAAGTTAGAAAAACATCATACCTAGGCCACATACGGAAAAACAATAAGTATCAAGAAGCTTAAATAACAGTGAAAGGAAAGATCGAGGGAAATAGAAGACTAGGATTAGGCTAGGTTGATTAGCGTTCGAACAACCGGCCCTTAATGTTTATTTGTAAAGTTTCAATCAACCGATTGAACGCTACACCAAGCTCCGCTTGGTATTTGTCCCTCGTACTATGGGTGGTCCTTAAGTAATTGTACAAAAAGAAACAGTAGATTCTACACTCTAAAATATTACGATTTAACCCAACTTACTTTAATAAAATGTTGATATTAAGAAAGATACAGGGTGGTAAAGTTAAACTTTTTTTTATTTATTATTGAATATTTCCTGACAGGTATGAGATAACAACATGAAATTTGGTATGTGGGGGTTTTTTTGGGTAGAGAAAACTAAATGCTGTACCAAAAATTATTTATTGCTCAGAGGGCGCCACATACGCCTTTCAGCACTCATTTATTACCTTCAATTTTTTTTTATCCCTCACTCTGTATAATTTTGACATTAAAATGTTTATTCTCAAATTAGTTTTAGTTACAAAAGGTATACTTCTTTCATCTCCCTAAACTCAACCGTTTTCGAGATAAACGCATTTTAAATCTGCGATACACCATCATTTTTAGCATAATATCATTGTAGTTACACCCGAAAAATAACTTAAAACCATAATAATTGTGCCAGTTCTCAAATTTATGTCATTGCATCGCACATTCCATTTGAAGAAATTTGCGATACATTTTTGGATAATTTTATGGTTTTAAGTTATTTTTTTTTAACCAAGGCCAGAATCAGAACAAAAAAAAAAGTTATTTTTCGGGTGTAACTACAATGATATTACTAAAAATGATAGTGTATCGCAGATTTAAAATGCGTTTATCTCGAAAACGGTCGAGTTTAGGGAGATGAAGGAAGTATACCTTTTTTAAGTAAAACTAATAGGAGAATAAAAGTTTTAATGTCAAAATTATACAGAGTGGGGGATAAAAAAATTGAACGTAATAAATGAGTGCTGAAAGGAGTATGTGGCGCCCTCTGGGCAGTACATAATTTTTGGTAAGGAATTTAGTTTTCTCGACCCAAAAACCCCCACATACCAAGTTTCATGTTGTTATCTCATACATGTCAGGAAATATTCAATAATAAATAAAAAAAAAAGTTTAACTTTACCACCCTGTATCTTTCTTAATATCAACATTTTATTAAAGTAAGTTGGGTTAAATCGTAATATTTTAGAGTGTAGAATCTACTGTTTCTTTTTGTACAATTACTTAAGGACCACCCTGTATATTTCTACAAGCGACCCTACTATCGTCAAATTTTGTTCAATTCTTCTAAGGTATTTAAGCCGATACAAATTTGTACTCGCTCTTTCTCAATTACCACGTAAATGAACAACAATATCGGCATACATTATTGTGTTTGTGTTTAGGCCGTTAGACATACGGGTAAATTTGATTATATCTAGTTTAAGCCTCAGTTTTTTTACTGATTTCTTTTGCACGCAAATACCTACTTTCTTCCTTGAAATAAAGCTTAAAAACTTTTCTAATTTTATTTCTTTTTCTTTGGTAGGTATATAATATATTACTTTATTTCTTGTACATAGTTATAAAATTTTATTGATAGAATTCTTTCTGTTTCTATTTATTTTTTATAATGCCACGCTGTGATCAGAGATTTTGTTGAGACCGTTTTTCTTTGGATATTCAGCTTTATTTCTGATCGGGCTTTTCTTTTGGGAGAAAACTGATCTTTGTATGAATTTTTCTAGCCCCTACCTCGGTCCTCGGGAAGAAAGCTATAGTCAAATACTACCTGGGAAAGAAAACTGTAGCCCACACTACCTTCGAGAGCAGAGAGCAGAACTAGCTCGCAACCGCCCACAGTATCCTGATGCATCAGAAGAATGAGTTATACACTAGACTTCCCATAACTACACCGACAGCAACAAGTTCTGCAGAGATTGGAGACCTCCCTTGAGAACTGTGTGACATTAAGATTTAAAGCTGAGTACTTTTTTTATCTTAATAATTTTTATACCGGTAACCAGCAGGGTCTCTATCACAGTTTAAGAAAATTAGTTTTGTTGCCTGTACCTAATAATATAATGATTTTTGTTATTTTTTTATTTCAATAAATATAGTGTATTTAGCATGATTTGGTAGACTTTTTATTTTCTGTACCTTTCTGGGATGGGTGTAAAGAAAAATTGAACAGGGAACGAACCCAGGGCTGAGCAGTCGGGCAGAGCACCATTCTGATGGATGGAACGGTGGACGATTTTCTTTTGAATATCCTAAGGGATATTCGAGGAATTCCTCCCCTCGTTTCTCCCAGCAGTGTGGTGTTGCTTAATGCCCTGGTCTTGCTATGATCAGGACGTTACATATTTTCCTGTCGAATTGCTCATAGATCGAGTTGGTCCGGTCGATGACTGGTTGTAGACCTAAGTCGGAATCCGCAATCAGCACCAGTGCCTCCTCCTCCAGTGCCTCTTTAAATAGAAATTCGGAATAAAATTTAAATAGCAGAGGTGACAAAACACATCCTTGTCTAACTCCCCTCATAATTTCTACTTCTCATCATCATCATAACTGGCTCGACAGCCCTTTCTGGGTCTTGGCCTGTTCCAGGATTCTTCTCCACTCTGATCTGTTTCGTGCTTTTTTTCTCCAGTTTTTTATTTTTAAGGTTATTATATCATTTTCTACTTCTACGGACGTAGAAACTTCGATCTTATTCTGTCGTTTTAGTTCCAGTATAAGTTTTTTAGTAGTTTGATGTCTTTCCCATATACATCGACTTCTTGCAATCGCTGTAATAGTAGATCGTGTGTTACTCTATCAAATGCTTTTTCGAAGTCTATGAAGCATAAAAATATGTCTTTCTGTTGGTCGTATAATTTTTGGGATAGAACTAATAGGGCTTTTCTCGTTCCCATACCGTCTCTGAATCCAAACTGATCGTCTCCGATGATTGTTTCGCACTTTTTATAGATTCAGTTATGTACGATTTTTAATAAGACCTTTACTGCGTGACTCGTGACTCATAAGACTTATCGCACCGAATTCGTGGTAGTATTGTGGGTTTGGCTTTTTCAGTACTGGGATTAATATTGATTCTAACCTAGCCAGTCTTGGTCATTTTCCTGTATCATAAATGAGATTAAATTGACTCAAATGAGTCATTTGATGACAGGATAAATATTTCGATGTTTTCTTCACTGATCAATTTCAACGTTTCTGGGTATATCCCATCTGGACCTGGACTCTTATTTGTTTTGAGTTGTTTAATGATATTTATAATTTCAGATTTCAGAATGGCTGGTCCTTCGTTGTTGTTTTCCGACCTTCTTGTTTCTTCACGTATGCCTTTAAAAATAATTTTGATATAGCTTCCCCATTCTTTCAGTATATCTTCGATCGACTCTAGCAGTTTGCCTTCCGTGTTCAGCATGGCGTGTAAAGTTGTTCTCTTGTTAGTCAAAGTGAATTGTTTTACCTTTTTATGCAAATTAAAAAAATCGTGTCTTTGTTGCAATTCCTCTATTTCGACGAATTTTGTTTCCAGCAATTTCTCTTTTGCCTCGGTTATTTTTTTAGTCTTTTATTTAGTCTATTTAGTCTGTTATATTCTCCGTCTTTGCCACCTTTTCCTTTGGATTCTCTTCGTTTGTCCATTAGTAGTCCAGGGCGCATCTGTTTTGAGATGGACGTTGAGAGGTGACTCAAATTTTTTTGCAGAAATTGCTTGAAAATAACTCAAATAATAATATTTGAGTTATCCTCCCACTCAAAATGGTCCGGAACATTGTTTAAATAATCAAAATGTCAAAATATGAAGGAAAAATTTGATTTTTTTATTGGTTTTTGAGTATAACTTTAAAACTATTCATTTATGAGAAAAGTTGCACTGACATAAAAGTTGCGTAATTAAATTTCCTACAATATAGAATTGGTTAAATATTTAAAAAATAGTCACCCTTGTTGCAAAATAGCAATAATTGCGAAAAAAACCCATACAAAAACAAGTATTCGCATTTTACGTTTTTAAACCATTTATACTACACTTAGGACCATCGTATTTTACCCAGAAAAACTTTATGATATAGTTAATCAACACTGTAAATTTCATTAAAATTGGTTTAACAGATTTTGCAAAATAAATTTTGCAATCATTCAAAATTCATTTTTTTAAAATGTTGCAGGACTGAAAATAAAGCAGATATGAAGTTGAATTTTTTTTGCTTATAGAAGTGTACTGTACCTCTTATTTGCAATGTGCAAAATTAAAATCGATTAATTACCACGGCGTCAGGAAATTTTTTAAATAAACATTAATTTTTGGAGCTACTGCCAGGACAGCGATGTTCGATTCACACAAGTTGATTTCCACCAAAATTTCTTCCAATCTTTATCTAATATATTATTTTCTTACTCTATGTTTTGTTGTATTTTAATATTTTAATTCCACAAAAATCAAACTAATTTTATTATTGTTTGTGAAATTTTGTTTAAACAATTGCATATGTTTAAAAATAATAAACTTTTATTCTCTAAGTTAAAATATTAGTCCGTTCTTTAACGGTAAAATATTGCAAAACTTCTAAACTTTAAAGAACCGCTTGGATTGACATGAAATTTGGCATACACATAGCTAACAAGTCAAAGAAAAAAAGTGACATTGTGCCGATATGTGCTTTTGCCCTGGGGGTGTTTTTCACCCCCTCTTGGAGGTGAAAAAATATTAGTCCAAAGAAAGTCAGGAAATGGATAAACTGGCTAATTTTAAGTAACTTTTGTTCTATAGAGTTTTTTCACTACGTCAATACTTTTCGAGTTATTTGGCAGTGAATATGTTCATTTTTTCAACAAAATAACCACGCTTTTAGACGGTTTCTCGCAAATAACTAAAATAGTAAGTATTTTGTCGAAAAAACATTCTTAGCAAAAATATAGCCTGTAAAAATTTTTAAAAAATGGTTTATATATCACGTCTCTACACCTAGTAGAAGCAGAGTTATAGTTAATGAAAAATAGGTTCATATTCGTCAAATTCCAAATGGACTACCTTAACGTGAAATAACCAAAAATGAAGCACATTTCGGGGAAAACTCATTACAACTTATTTAAAGTGTTTAAAAAAAGCTTCATTTTTGTTTTATAAAAAAATTCTAGCATCAAAATTAAACAAGTTACGCTCAAAATAAAGTTAGTTCCTTTTGGTTTTGGTAAAAAAATCGAGAAAATCACCCCCTAATTAGTATCTTAAATGAACTTAATCGTTACGACTTCACAAGTTTCTTGAGTCGTGTATATATTGTTTATATGATCTGTAAGTTTCATCGGTTCAAAGTCCTTATTATTGAAAGAGCTGTAGTTAAAAGGGGTTGAACGAGTCACTGATCACGAATGTATGCAAATTTAGAAACACCAAATCTTAATCAATTTTTGTCTAACAGAAAAACAAAAAAATACATTGTATTCAGCAAAGCAATGCTGACTTTTTTTGTTTTTCGAGATTTTTGGTATCTCTAACAATTTTTAAGTTATTTTGAAAAAAAGCATATTTTTCAAAATTTAAATTTTGAAAAATTTTAATTTGAAACCAAATTTTTTCAAAAATAAGCACTTTGAATCGATGAAACTTACAGATCATATAAACACAACATAAGTAAAATAATTTGTGGAGCGGTAACGATTAATTTAATTTAAGTGGCTAATTAGGGGGTGGTCTTCCCAATTTTTTTTTGCAAAAACAAAAGGGACCAACTTTATTTTGAGCGTAACTTACTTAAATTTAATGCTAGAAACTTTTTGTAAAAACAGAAATAAAGCTTTTTTTAAACACTTTAAAAAAGTTATAATAGGTTTTTACCAAAAAGTGCTTAATTTTTTGGATATTTCACGTCGAAATATTCTATTTAAAATTTGGTGAATATGAATCTATTTTTCATTGGCTATAGCTCTGGTTCTACGAAATCCAGAGACCTAAGGCGTACACCATTTTTTTACTTTTTATAGGCTATATTTTTGCTAAGAACGTTTTTTTCGACAAAATACTTACTTTTTGAGTTATTTGCGAAAAACCGTCTAAAAATGTGGTTATTTTGTTGAAAAATGAACATATTCACTTGCAAATAACTCGAAAAGTGTTGACTTGGCGAAAAAGCTCTATAGAACAAAAGTTACTTAAAATTAGTCAGTTTACCCATTTCCGGACTTAGTTTGGACATATATTTTTTCACCCCCAAGAGGGGGTGAAAGTCACCCCCAGGGCAAAAGCACACATCTGCACAATATCACTTTTTTTCTTTAACATGTAAGCTATACGTATGCCAAATTTCATGTCAATCCAAGCGGTTCTTTAAAATTTAGAGCAAAAACCGTGAAAGAATGGACTATATATGAACAAACAAAGTTTTTGCTAAAAAAAGTGTTATTTCAAAGAATAGAGTATGTGTTTTTATTTTGCAATAAACAAATTTATTTATTTATATCGAAATGTAATAAAAATTAAAATGTATCAATCATTATCAAAGGTTATTGGAATGCCCAATCAGAGCAAACTATCCGCTGTCCTGCGCGTAGCACCAATAATTAATGTTTATTTAAAAAAATTCCTGACGCGGCGGTAGTTAATTTATTTTAATTTTGCAAATAGAAAATGAAAGGTACAGTACACTTCTATACGCAAAAAGAATTTCAACTTGCTATCTGCTTTATTGTCAGTCCTGTAACATTTTGAAAAAATTAATTTTTTTGCGAAAGCTGGATTGCAAAATTTATTTTGCAAAATCTATTGAGGCGATCTTAATGAAATTTACAGTTTTGTTTTAGTGTATCATAAAGTTTTTCTGGGTGAAATATGAAGGTCCTAAGTGTAGCATAAATGGTTGAAAAACGTAAAATGCGAATACTTGTTTTTGTATGGTTTTTTCGCAATTATTGCTATTTTGCAACGAGGGTGACTTAAATTTTTAGCCAAATCCATATTGTAGGAAATTTAATTACGCAACTTTTATGTCAGTACAACTTTTCTCGGAAATGAATACTTTTAAAGTTATAATCAAAAAACCAAGAAAAAAATCAAATTTTTCCTTTATTTTTTGACATTTTGATTATTTAAACAATGTTCCGGACCTTTTTGAGAGGGAGGATAACTCAAATATTATTATTTAAGTTATTTTCAAGCAATTTCTGCAAAAAAATTTGAGTCACCTCTCAACGTCCAAATGTACTAATATTTTTACAGATGAGCCCTGGTCTATTAGTTGTTGTAAAATCTCTTCTGTTATCCATTCCGGTTTGTTATTTTTGGGTGTTGCTTTTAGATGTTTTTTTTTGTTCCCGTGTTCATTTGTTCTTTAATAGTTTTAAAAGGATGTTCACGTCATCGGACTCGGCAATTCTTTGGTGGCCAAAATTTTCTTAATTTTTGTTTAATTCTTTGTGTACTGTCTGTTGTATGGTGTCGTTTTTCAATAATTCTATGCTTCACACCGCTTTTTAAAATAATATGGATTTTATATCCCACTTCGTTAATGATCAATCATTTCTAATTGAAAAATATTCAAAACATATTTGTCAATTTAATAGCTGATACATTTTCTGTGGGCTGTTAATATTGTTTTGACATCGACATCTAAGTGTCTCACTGGGAGTGTTCGTTTTAGGTCGAGAAACAATGAAATCGTTTGTTTGGTAATTACTATGCGGATCACAGTACTTAGCGTACTACAACACACCTACATCCATAATATATTCTGCATCTGGAGGAAATACACTATTACATGAGAATTTTAGAACTCAGAAGTCGAATGTCTTACTTGCCATTAACCTAAATATTCGTCAACATGTAGAATTTACCGTATTAATCGTAGTGATATATTAACTATATAACAAATTGTTTTAACAAACACGCAGTACTTAATTTGAAATGTATTACGTTTATTTAAAACACAACTAAAATGTTGTTTCCTTCAAATTATGAACATTTTACAACTTCTGGGAATAGTTAAATTAACGTAATATATAAGCAGATATGTACCTACCACCAACAAGATGGACAAATGACCTGAAGCCGATTCAAAACTGGGTGCAAGCGGCTCAGGAGCAGGACAGGGATTTGTGGGGTGAACTACGGGAGACTTACGTTCAGCAGTGGACAAGTATAGACTGAGTGATAAGCAGATAGGAATATATAGCGGATCGAATAATATGGTATTAACATTTGAGATTTGCAGATGGCATCGTCATCGTATGGATGAAGCAATAATAATGTTGAAAAATTGTACCACGCTTCCTTAGAGGTCGGACTAAAGATTAACATCAACAAGACGTAAATAATGACTAATCTGGTGCGAAATCGTAATACTGTTGTTGATTGAAGGGATATTCAGCAGACTGCATCTTATAAGAACTTGGGAAATTAAATTCGGACTTCCCATATGCCTCAAAAGGAAAATTTTTGACCAGTGTGTTTTACCTGTACTCATTTATGGAACATTAACACTCACAAAAAAGGTAGTAAACAAGATTCGCGTAACTCAGAGGGCTATGGAGTTCCAGATGTTGGGTGTCTCTCTGAGAGACCGAATCCCAAACGAAGAAATATATGTCGTAGAACAAAAACAACAGACCCTGTCGAAAAAATGGAATTGGGCAGGCACGTCGCCAGATTGTCAGACAACCGATGGATAAAACGTATTGTCGAGTGGAGGCCACGAGAAGAAGCACGACACCCGCCAAGCAGTTGGACCGACGATTTGAAACATGATATGGGTAACTGGATGCAAGCCGCACAAACCAGAGGCAGATGGAAATAGCTGAGGGAGACCTATGTCCAGCAGTGGACGCGTACGGGTTGATGATGATGATTACTTTCAATTGAAAATTAAGAGTTTTGTAATAACAAAACTATACCCTTAAGCCAAGCCGCACACCAAAGAAACATGAAACGAAAAACATGAAACATGAAACGAAAAACATGTTTCATGAAAAGAAAACACTGCTAAACAAATCTCAAAGTCCGCCTACCCATGAAACGAGTGTGATTCATGCTCATGACACATTTTTATTTTCGGAGAGTTTCATAAATGGCCGGACATATATTTGTTTAGCAGTGGTTTATTTCCATGAAACGTAATTTACGTTTCATGTTTCTTTGATGTGCGGCCGCCTTAGCCAAGCCGCACACCAAAGAAACATGAAACGAAAAACATGAAAGATGAAACGAAAAACATGTTTCATGAAAAGAAAACACTGCTAAAAAAATCTCAAAGTCCGCCTACTAATGAAACGAGTGTGATTCATGCTCATGACACATTTTTATTTTCGGAGAGTCTCATAAATGGCCGGATATATATTTGTTTAGCAGGGGTTTATTTCCATGAAACGTAATTTGCGTTTCATGTTTCTTTGATGTGCGGTCGGGCTTAGGGTGTCTCCCTGAGAAACCGAATCCCAAACGAATAAATACGTTGTAGAACAAAAACAAAAGATGCTGTCAAAAGAATCACGTCGCTTAAGTGGAATAGCGCAGGACACGTCGCCAGATTATCAGACACCTGATGGAGAAAACGTATTGTGCTGGAGTAGAGACTATAACAAGAAGCACTACGGAACAGAAGACGCCTACTTATTGTGAATTATTACTTTTAAAATACATTGAAAATTTTGACAGGCGTCAAAATGTTCCTTTCCTCTTAAATATCAGTTGTAATATTTTATATCGATTTCCCCTCACTATAATGTCCCAGATAAGAAGATGTTTTCCGGTGTTTAACAGTCTTTAGCAGTTCTCTATCTTTGTTGACCCTCCTTAGTACTTCTTCATTAGTTTTTCTTGCTGTCCAAGGTATCTTCAGCATCCGTCTATTAATCCACCACCCTTACAACACAGATCTTAAAAAGTACATATCACCCGATCAGTTCTCTAATGTCAGTCTTATTATATTGGAGGTTTTATTCAGATTTAATAATCTTTAAATTTACAGGATATTTTAAAAATAAAAAAACGCAATATGACCATATATAATGAAGACAGCAGTGGTCAGTGACATATCAAGTAAACAAACATAACTGTTTTTTTATCGGTGTAAAATTTTTATGTTGGTGTGACCTGTTTACAAATGACGTAATTTACAAAAATATGGGTTTTATGTGAGAAGTTTATATAAAACCGCATCTCTACTAAAAGAAAAAAAATATTCAAGACACATAACAGGTGAGGTTAAGCCCAAAGTAGTAAAATAATATTGAAAATGCTTGTACGAAAGACAAGAATGAATCAGCACAAAATATGTAGTAAAAATAGACTATTAGAAATTTATTGGAAGGTGTGGCCAAATAAGATGATTCCGCTTGACTGGGATCATAATTAAATCTCACAAACAAGCAAATGAATTAAAGCGAATGCACTGAACTGCATATTTGTTCACTTTATTATATGCTACGCGTTTGTGTATTACTGGAAACATAAAAATTTTACGAAGCAGTATTTAAAACAATAATTGTAGAAAGTAGACTAAATGAAAAAAATTCATATTTATAATGCAAATATCACTGCAAAATATCCAGGAAAATAAATTGAGGTAACGAAATATCGAAGGACCCCACAGAATTCTTGAACATATCAGTAGCCTCTGTCAAACTCTTATTCCCCCCTCTCCCTCTCACACACAAATGGCACTACAGCCCAAATCGAGTCTTAATAACCTCCTCCAACCTTAAGGGTCGTTTTCACGCTACGTCTTATTGTACGTTTTGTGTGTCATACAAAACGTACGACAAAACGTACGTTTTGTCCAGTGTATAATGTGGCGTGTAAACAGCAAAACGTACGTCTTGTCGAATCGAAAAATGGATATAGCCCAGTAAATGAACGGGAAATACGGCGATACCGTGTAATTGCATGAAAATTTGGATTTAGGTTCTACTTACCCTCCACTTCAAAGTTGAATTTGTGCCGTTGGTTGCTTTTACTTGGGGGATGATAGTCGCCCCTTCTCGGGGATGAAAAAACATACGTTCAAGATAAGCCCGGAAATGGATAAATTGACTGATTATAACCAACTTTCGTTTTATAGAGTTTTTTATGTAAGTCAATATTTTTCGAGATATTTGCGATTGAAAATGTTTATTTTTCTACAAAAAAACCACGTTCTCAAACAGTTTTCCGCAGATAACTCAAAAAGTATTAGTAAAGTCTATAAACCGAGTAAAAGCAAAGTTGTAGCTCATGAAAAGTACGAGTATTTCCAAATCGAATATTTCAACGAGAAATCACCGGAAAATTAAGCACTTTTCGGGAAAAATCAATTTATACTTACTTTTTTAAAGTACATAATTACAAAAAGCTTCATTCTAGTTGGTTACAAAAGTTTCTATCATTAAAAACAAGCGAGTTACGCTCAAAATAAAGTTGGCCCCCTTTTTTTTTGGTAACAATATCATGAAAATCTCCCCGTGTTTAGCTCCCCAAATGAAATTAATAGTTATCGCTTTACAAACAGTTTACTTTACTTTTCTATTTTTTATCGGATCTGTCAGTTTCACCGGTTTAAAGTGCTTATTTTTGAAAGGGTTATAGTTGAAAGGGCTTGAACGAGTCATTATAGACGAGTGTATGCAAATTTGAATAGCCATATCTTAACCAATTTTTATCTTAGGGAAAAGCAAAATGAAACTAGCATATTTACGATAGCAAAACCTACAATTTTTTACTCTTTGAGATTTTTCGTATCACTAACACTATTTGAGTTATTTCGTAAAAAAGAAATTTTTCAAAATTTTTATTACTATACAACCAAATTTTTTCAAAAATTAGCACTCCGGTCAAACTTTGAGATCATAATATAAACAATATATATGTACATACATTTAAAGTAAATTTTAATAGGAAAGCGGTAACGATTAATTTTATTTAGAGTGCTAAATAGAGGGAGATCTTGACGATTTTTTACCAAAAAAGGGGGTCAACATTTTATTTTTCAGCGTAACTCGTTTATTTTTGACACTAGAAACTTTTGGAAAAAATAAAAATAAAGGTTTTTTTTTAACACTTTAACAAACGTTTATCAGTTTTTCCCGAGAATTGCTTAATTTTTCGGTGATTTCACGTTGAAATATTCAATTTAGAAATAGACGAATAAGAACGTATTTTTCATTAGCTACAACTTTACTTTTATTCGGTTTATAGACTTTACTGATACGATACCCCATTTTTTTAGTTTTTTACAAGCTACAATTTTCCAAAAATATTTTTTTCTACGAGCGTGCAAAAATATCTACTTTCGCGCACGCATTTTAGTTTAGAAAGTTTCACTTTTCCGCACGCGTGTTACTTTTCCGCACGCGTGTTACTTTTCCGCACGCGGTTTTTACTTTTCCGCACGCGTGTTAATTTAGATATGTTAATATGGCCTTAAAGTAATTATAATACATGCAATAAACTAATGTTTAGATATTATTTACTAATTTATTTCAAATATATCTTATTTTGTTCCTGTTTTAATGAAATTAACGCGACAATTCGATGAAATAGAATTATTTTGACATAATATTCGAAAGTCAAATCGGTAGACAATAACAGTCGTTTTGAATCATCGTCATGGAAACCAAGATCGTCGTCATGCTAACTAATTATATTGAAAGTTTGGTTTTGACAACCTTGTCAAAGAATTAACTTGTGTATGCATTTTCATATTAATTAAATTAATTGATTAAGATTTGGTAATTTTTTAAAGACTCTTAGAAAAAATATTGTTCCTAACTCTTGCAGAAAGTCTCTTTTCCGCACTCGACTGCTTGCCGAACTCCCGCTTCGCGTCGTTCGGCAAACTGCAGTCGCGTGCGGAAACGAATGACTTTCTGCACTTGTTAGGAAAATAACTATTTCGATAAAATATTTACTTTTTGAGTTTTTTTGCGGAGAAACATCTGAAAGCATGTTTTTTTGTCGAAAAATAAACATTTTCAATCGCAAATATATCGAAAAGTATTGACTTACATAAAAAACTCTATAGAACGAAAGTTGCTTAATTTATCCATTTCAGGGTTTATCTTGAACGTATGTTTTTTCACCCCCGAGAAGGGGTGACTGCCACCCCCCAAGTAAAAGCAACCAAGGCACAAATTCAACTTTGAAGTGAAGGGTAAGTAGAACCTAAATCCAAATTTTCATGGAATTCGGAGTTGCCCCTGAAAATTACACTCCAAAACGGTCATTTATTGGGCTAATAGGATTTGCCTATCACACAAAACGTACAATAAGACATAGCGTGAAAACAGCCAAACGTAAGTATTGTCGAATCGAAAAAATTAAATCCGCTTATTGACAAAACGTATGTTTTGTCTTTTGTGTGTATGACACACAAAACGTACAATAAGACGTAGCATGAAAACGACCCTTTACACGTCCCTCGCCGATCTTCTCCATGTTCTCACGTCTAGCAAATTTTGCGCGTCCGCTACCACTGCACCCTCTCACCTTTCTCGTAGCCTTACTTTTAGTCTTACGGGTCGTTTTCACGCTACGTCTTATTGTACGTTTTGTGTGCCATACAAAACGTACGTTTTGTCAATAAGCGGATTTAATTTTTTCGATTCGACAAGACGTACGTTTTGCTGTTTACACGCCACATTATACACTGGACAAAATGTACGTTTTGTATGACACACAAAACGTACAATAAGACGTAGCGTGAAAACGACCCTTTACGCCATGCATTTTACTATCTAGGGCTCGTTTCGGCAATCTTTCGGACTCTATTCTCTCTACATGATCAGCCCATCGCTGTCGCTGAGAATTCTGAGATCGGTGTCTTTTTGAACAGTTGGTAGAGTTCCTGGTTGTACTGGATCTCTATACCCTGCT
This sequence comes from Diabrotica virgifera virgifera, assembly GCF_917563875.1. Lineage (NCBI taxonomy): Eukaryota > Metazoa > Arthropoda > Insecta > Coleoptera > Chrysomelidae > Diabrotica > Diabrotica virgifera. The sequence goes on along the minus strand of NC_065445.1, from coordinate 63,102,748 downwards.
TTTCTTTCAAACACTTTCAGCTTTCTTTTTGTGTGTTCTGTCATCATCAATGTCTCACATCCATAACATACTATTAGTTTGATAATAGTTTTGTAAACCCCGATTTTCGATCGTGTGTGCTTTTAGAGCGGATGGGCGAGTGAAAAAAAGCTTTTTGTTTCCCTTTACTATTCTCCTTCGAATTGCGGGTTCTTCTGTTCCATCTGTGTTTAATGCAAAGCTCAAATATGTGAAACTTTCTAGAGTTTCAATATCTTCCTCTAATTCAACTGTACGTCTGCTTCCCCTATCTTTTGCCTGTCTTAGCTTTTTTATCTTTTAAATATTTATTTTTAGTCCAGTCTCTATTTATACTGTTGTTAGTTGCGAATATATTTATGTCGCCTCTTTCGTTCGGCAAGACACAATGCGGATGTCGTCGGCATAGGCGGCAATTTGTATTGATTCTATTCTTTTATTCTAGGAATGTTTTTGGTTTAAACCAAAATATATTTCAGTATTATACAGTTTTTATGATTACAACAGACGAATATTATATTAAAATATTCCTGTATATAAATTTGAGTTGAATACAAAAAAAGTTGCGCGATGTCAAGTAGATGTCTCAACATGTTTATAAAAATAAGTGCCTAAATTAGCAACCTATCCTTTTAATTGCTCATTTATGTCCATAAGTTCTTTTCATCTTAGATACTGTGATGATAATATTATCAATATTATTGTTCTCTTCTCTCTATTGCACTATGTGAATGATGTTTTATGCCTTTATCAGAAGTCTTCTCACTTTCTGCTGAAGACTTTCTATATCCGTTTAGGCCACTTTGCAATATCAAATGAGCAACATGCGTAGGTATTACATGTAACCAATCGTTGAACATGTGTATTTAATACCTTAACAAGTTTTTGCTATTAAGGTATGAGCGATTTAACTGTCCTATCGTTGAAAAAACTAGAAAAAATAGAAAGTAAATTCGGTTTTCATTTGTGTACGGTCAATTTTTCGTACTTGATTTACTTTGAGATATTTGTACGTATCATTTTAACCATGCATCTCGAATCCTTTGACTATACTTTAGAACACTGTACTTGTTTCTCCTCTGTAGATACCTAATGTTGTTTGTGATGCTAAAAACTGAGTCAATGGAGTTCAGTATCTGGGATAGATGGTTAAACGCTAGACAGAACCACAGTGGACTCAACGAGCAGAATTGAAAAAGCTCCCTGGTGATTGAGATATCTTCAGTTTCCATATTGTTTTCCACTAGATATTTGACGGTGAATTTTAGTATTCCCATCCGTCATTACATGCTTTAAAAAGGTCACTATATTATCATCGACTTTATACATTACAAATATATAATATATTGTTATATTTCTATTTGATCTGAAAATTAAATTTTGATAATTATAAGCAGAATTCAATTTAATATAAAATATTTTCAATTTTCTCAACCACGGGCATATAAATTTAGAACAACCTGTATACAACAAATTGTTATATTTAATTATAAGAAGTGATTAGAAGAAGCTTACGAAACTCGGGACAATGCGCTTAGAATAAACAAAGTGAATGGCGCGTACCATTATCGTTTTTCGCGGAAGGTTCGATCATTAGCCTATGCTAAATAAGACTCAGTTGAAATAGAGAATAGGTCATTAAATTTTGTAAATAGTAGAAAGTAATTTTAGAATGGGAATTAACTATTTCTTTTTTGAAATCCATTAAGCATATTTAGAAAGATTAAAAATTGGTTTTGAGGAATACTGCGAATGAGAGTTGGTGGTGGAAGGTTGATTTGTGAATCTGGAAGGGATATTTAGAAAGTAGGGGAATGAATGACAAATAGAGATCAGAATGTTTTGAGCTGTCGAGAAGTGAAGTCGAGTAGTAGACGGTAGTGTACGGAGAGTGAGAAAGCCGGTGTAGTTCCGTGAGTGTGGAGATCTATCGTGGAACGAGAGGTAGGCCAGGTTGAGAGTAAAGAACCTCCTTGAGCCAAGAGTGTCCCGGTAGCTGATTGCAGTTTCGAAAAAGGTAGAACACAGCATCACGACAGAAGCAGGAACGAGAGCTATACGAGCTAATCTTCAAAGGAGAACATTACTGAAAGCCAGGACGAGGTTTTGATCGCAGCCAAGGATAGCAGGAAACGGGTCTTGTGTGTGAAGACATTCTCAGTTCACCAGAAAAAGGTCAGTCTCATTTGTTTGGACATGAATGTATGGGTTTTTCGTATTAAATACCACATTATAAATTGAAGAACATAATCAATAATATCAGAAAAGCTTCATCAAACTTAAATAGAATTGTTGCTAATAAATCCTAATAGTTAAATGTTAATAAAAACTTTCAATTGGAAACCAAAAGGAAATAAGATTCCCATTTGTAAATGTTATGTTTAAGAATAATAAGATCTAGCACATATTAAGCAGTGATTGCCATTTAAATAAAATAAACAATATTTTGATTATAATTGTAGCCCATATGTGTGTATTATTTTACTCTTTTCTTTCCTATCCCGATTAGGAACCATTGAGAAATACTGAGAAGCCACGTAAGTAAGTAATTAATTTTATAATTCGCCCTGAGATTGAAAACATATTGATATGTGATCTGGTTAATTAATTAGATTATTATTAATGCATTGATTAAATTAAATGACATATAAGAATATTATCTCATATCAATAATCAAGATCACATCAATATATATATATATATATATATATATATATATATATATATATATATATATATATATATATATATATATATATATATATATATATATATATATACGTCTTCATATCAAGGCGAGATCCGACTAAATCGAGGACAACCCGAGATCCACCAATAGGAAATTAATTATTGGAGTATATTGTTCATAACTATCTTTATAATTAACATATTAATCATGGCACACTTAGAGGGGAAAAGATTTTTGTACTTAAATTTTTCTGATAAATTTACAGCGAAACGAGATCCGTAGCTGAAAAATAAAGGGGAGGACTTATATACGAAATTTTAGATATTTACCGATCAACGCGAGATCACACACTGATGCCAGCTCTAAACAGTATTAGTCGAGCGATTGGAGCTCGTGTTGTATTGTATATTTCCCACGATATACAGATATATAGCGGGCGGAGTCAATGACGGCACCAACAGCGTTGTCTCGAATTCTTTATGTAACTTTTAAGTATCGCTTCTTTTGTGTCTTTAACGTCTACGATTTACCTTTCTGAAGGTCCCTTAGTTTTGTTACATACATAAGGGTGTGAAAAAAGAAAAAGAATACTTCACAAATAATAACCATTTAATAATGATAATTATTTGCAATACAATATTTTAAAACTATACATTAATATTCTTAAAAAACACTTACTACGAAACCAAAATGTAATTATTATATTCTTAAATAATACAAATTGTTACAAAATAATTATTTAAATGATTGCTTGTTTTAAAAATACATTACAAGAAAGTAAAAATTTTTATAATTATTATTAAAGTTTAAAAAATAAAATAACTCAATATGTAGTTATTATTTGGTAGTTAAAAAATGATTTTAAGTAAAATGATTTAAAAGATAAAAAGAAACACACATAATTTTCAGGGTCAACTCCTAATTGCATGAAAATTTGGATTTAGATTCTACCCATCCCCCACTTCAAAGTTGAATTTGTGCCGTTGATTGCTTTTACTTGGAGGGTGAAAAAATATACGTTTAAAATAAGTCCGGAAACAGATCTGACTAACTTTAAGCAACTTTTGTTCTATAGATTTTTTTTAACTTAGGTACTAGGTTAATTCAGTAGTAGGTACTAGAGTCACTTGCGACTAAAAATGTTTACTTTTCAACAAAAAAAAAACACGTTTTTCGGCGGTTTTTCGCAAATACTTAAAAAGTAAGTATTTTATCGAAAAAATATTCTTAGAAAAAATGTAGCATATAAAAAAAAACGAAAATATGGTATATTCTTAGTCTATAGAACCAGTAAAAGTAAATTTGTAGCTCATAAAAAAGAAGATCTTATCCTTCAAATTCCAAATCAAATATTTTAACGTGATACATAGTACCAAAAAATGAAGCTCTTTTCGGGGAAAACCCATTAAAAAATTTTTAAAGTGTTTACAAAAAGGTTTATTATATTTTATAAAAGTTATATACGGGTAGGAAAGACAACGAAACGAATTTTCGAACGTTTAAACAGACGACATCCCAGATTTACCAATTTCTGGACAATTGATCCAAAGGCTAGATTCTAACAACGAAACAGTTGTGGATTTTCAAGTTCTCAATGAGAGTCAGAATGAAAAAACATTAGTGACCTCGAGTATGATGGTTTGGAGAATTTGGCTGGTTATATCTGCCATAAATTGAAGGACTCCAGTATTCAATCCGAAGATGTTTCAACGTACACGTGGGTTGATCATTTGAGTAAATGTGGTTTATGTAAACCATCAGACACTCTCTTGTCATATATTAAGTAACTGGAGACAATTTTTCCTTCCACATGAATGGTGATTCCATTTTGGTAACTAAAAATTATTTAGAAAACCTTATGTCCAAAAGTGTAACTGTAGACTGTTCTAACAAAGCGAACAAGTTATTTTTTAGGTCTCGGATGTACTTCCGAATTAAAGAATTAAACAAGTCTCTTAACAACCTGACATTGCGTAAGAGAAAAATTATGAAAACTGCTACATAGTTGCTGTACGTACATCTATTTCACATGCACAAAATTTAAATAAAGTGCATGGCATGAAAACTGTAAAACTTATTTTTGTCTTTTCCAAGCCTCTTACTTAAATCTGATGAAATACATTATTTAAAAAGTAAAAAATTTTGTTTTTTTATCAATCCATTAAATTTATGGTTTTATTTTGGGGCTTTTCTTCCCCTTGGTAAAAATTATATTTACTAATGTATAGGCCACTAATCAATTTTTGCCAACTAACGAAATATAATAATTTTATTAGATTTAGATTATATGAATATTTTTATTTTCCGGATACCAATATAATCAAGAAACTGGGAACTTTACAAATAACTGAAAATCAATTTAAATAAAAGTAAATAGTTTAATAATTTTCCTCTAAACTATAAAAATCACTTAGTTTCTTTTAGTCATAATTCATTCATTTGTACTATTCTCAAATTTCATTCGCGTTCGTATTACGAACGCATAGACGGGACTATGCTTTACTCTGTTGCTGACGTCATGCGCCAATCGGACGAGCTTACGTAACTAGAATATCAGGGTGAGCATATTTCCGGGTCCCGGTGAATTCGTATCTATTTTAATCCCCCATCCTAATTACAGGCCAACTGGCAACTCTGGTGCGCAGGTAATTTTTAGATAACCCATTAACTACCGGTGAATTGGTAACTTTCATTTTTTAAGTATTGTTGATAATCTAATATCGGGATTCCAGGTATTTAGCGCTGCACTCCTATAAAATGGAAAAAATGGCACAGGAAGTGAAACCGATGATGAAACGAAACGCAAAAGAGAAAACTTGGATGATTGTTTTAATAGAAGTAAAATTAAAAAACGGTTACCAAGCAAAGCAGGCAACTAAAACAAGGAAGACATGGAAAATGTTATGATTACAATAATGAAAGAGCTAATGAATAAAAACGATGAAATGCTTCAGGAAATAAAACAAATAAGGAAAGAATAACAACAAACCAATAAAGAGTTAATGGATGTAAAGGCAGAGAATCAAAAACTAAAAAAAGAAGTAAATAAGCAAACGAAAATCGGCTACAAGAAATTAATAGTGAATGGCAAAATCTAGATATGGAACGAAGAGAGAGAACAGCTGATAGAAAATTCAAAAAACTAATAAACGAAGAACAGCGGCTGAAATATGATATTGACATGGCAAAAAAGACTCGAAAATGCAAACGGTTAACGAAAACAAAATAACGCACACAAAATAAAGAAATAATCCCAATAAGAAGAAAAGAACAAAACCCATTAGAATGGGATCTTGGAATATTAGAACCATGCTGGCAGTAGGTAAGATGCAAGAAATAGCTCTTGAAATGAAAAAATACCAACTAGAAATCCTAGCCCTACAGGAAATACGATGGAAGAAAGAAGGAAAAATTGAGAAAAAAAACTTTAGCATGTATTATTCGGGAGAAAACAAACAGGGAACGAATGGTACGGCATTTATGGTGAACAAAAAAATGAGGGAAAAAGTGATAATAAGCCAACATCTCGATAGTCAATTGCTATGCACCCACCGAAGAAGCAAACCAAGAAGATAAAGCAGAATTCTACGACATCCTGGAAGAAACCTGTGAAAATATTCCGAGGAATGACATATTAATAATATTGGGTGATGTTAATGCAAAGATCGGAAAGGAGGACTATAATCGTAATGTAGCTGGCAAAGAAACCATTCATGAAACTACGAATGATAATGGAGGAGAAATCTGCAACCTAGCAGCAGCAAAAAATACATATATAGTTAGTACTGGGCATAAACATAAAAAAGAACACAAAATAACATGGATGATACCAGGAAGAATGGATGGAAACCAAATAAATCATACTCTAATTTCGAAAAAGTGGACACAAATAGTACAAGACGTAAGGTCATATAGAGGGGCAAATTAAGGCACTGACCACATATTGTTGATAGCAAAACTTAAGATGAAAATAATCAAAGCAAATTATCATAAGGAAGGAAAAAGGAGGAAATGGAATACAGCCAATCTGAAAACGCAAGAAACAAAGCAACAATATACAGAACAACTGGAACAGAATTTGGGTCAGTACGAGCACATAGACATAGAAGGAGAATGGAAAAACATAAAGAACAGCATAATAGAGACAGCAGAACAAATAATAGGATTCCAAAAAACAAAGAATCGAAAGAATGGTTTGATGAGGAATGTCACCAAAAAAGTCAACTGAAGCACCTCGCAAGAAACAAATGGCTACAAAGTGCCGAACAGGAACAACTGGACCAATATAGAAAAGAAAAACAAGAAGCATTGAAACTCTATAGAAGAAAGAACAACACATGGATCTCTGAACAAATGCAAGAATTAGAAACGAATAATAAAGACAACAAGAAATTGTTCGAATAGATAAAACAACAATAGGGTACCAAAAAATCTGTCACAAAAATAAACAAAAAAGATTGGGAAAAACATTTCACGGACCTATACAAAAACGACAATAAGGCATATTCAGAGGATGAGGATATAAGAGATAACAGAGATGAAGAGGAAGGCGCACCTACTTATCAGGAATTCATGGAGGTATTAAAACAACTAAAAGTAAACAAAACGCCAGGGCCAGATGAAATCAACAACGAACTGATCATCAACGGAGGAGAAGAGCTCACGAAGCGAATGCACAAGTTAATGATTACAATTTGGAAGGACGAAAGCATGCCCATAGAATGAAAAAACGGACACATCGCACCAATCTTTAAGAAAGGAGATCCAACTATGTGCTGCAACTACAGACCAATTATGCTACTAAATACAACGTATAAGATATTGACCACAATTATAAGAAACCGACTAAATCAATACACAGAAAAAATTATAGGACCATACCAACAGGGTTTTAGAAAAGGAAGATCAACAATAAATGCAATAAACGTACTGACACAAACAATTGAAAAAAGCTATGAACATGACATAGAATTACACATACTATTCATCGACTTCTAACAGGCCTTCGACAGCATATACAGACAACAATTATTAAAATAAATGAAAAAAATGGAGATACCGGCAAAATTAATAAGACTATCTAGAATGACAATAAAAGACTCAACAGCAAAAGTTAAAACAAATGAGGGCGATACAAATGACATCAAAATAGAACTTGAAGTAAGACAATGAGACAGTCTGTCAACGACAAACGACACTATTTAATATCGCTCTAGAAGGAGTAATTAGTGACACAGGGCTGAAAAAGACAATCATTCAAAGCTCAACACAGATCATAGGATATGCAGATGACCTGGGACTGGTAGCACGAGATAAAAAAAGACTAGAAGAGTCACTTTTAACCCTGGTAAGAGAAGCAAAGACGAGAGGATTAATAATCAAACAGAATAAAACAAAATATCTTATAAGCAAACGAGACAATGTAAACAGAATAACAGAAATAAAGATAGGTGAAAATACATTCCAGAGAGTAGATTGCTTCAAATACCTGAGGGTGATGGTGGACGGCAAAAACGGAAGGAGTATAGAGATAAACGAAAGAATTAAATCAGGTAATAGAGTATATTGGAAATATCACCAATTACTCAAGGACAAAAACCTGAGCAAAAAAACAAAATCAAAAATATACACAGCAGCATTCAGATCAGTGATAGCCTATGGAGCAGAAGTAATGTGCCTTACGAAAAAAGACGAAGAAATGTTAAGAATAATTGAGAGAAAAATTATGAGAAGAATACATGGCCCAGTAAAGACAGAAACAGGGCAATATAGAAAGCTGATGAACCATGAAATAATAAATGTAAATAAAGGAGAAGATATCGTAAAATTCATTAAAGCACAAAGGCTCAGATGGTTTGGGCACACACAAAGAAGAGGGGTAGAAGAACTTATCAGGAAGATAATGAACTGAAAACCAGTAAAAATAGACCAAGAGGAAGACCAAAAATAAGATGGCAAGATCAACTGCTAGACGATATATCAAAGATGGAAATTGCAAACTGGAGAAAAAAGATTCAGGACCGGAGAGAGTGGAAGAAGATAGTAGAGAAGGCAAAAAAACATCACAACCTATGAACTACGACCTAAAGGAAAAGCGGACTAATTTACCGCGTGAAATGGATTAAAAGAGCTCATATTTGAGCGAACTATACTCTAACAAGAGTGAACGGTCCATATAATAATTCCAGGTATGTACCTGTATAAATTACCCTCCTTGAAGTTGGTGTAAAAGTATTCATCATTTATGTATTGTCTTTTGGAAGGATTACTAGAGAAAATCCAAATAAATTTTGAAAAAATGGCTGAAATCTCTGAAATTTTTGTAACAGATTTCGTAATGAGTGAACATGGATGTAAGTTATTGGTGGTAAATGATTTTAAATTTCACTTAAAGAAAGTGCTAAAAAGTGGAAAACATTTATGGTACTGTTCTGCATCTGGTTGCCAGGCAACCTGTTATACCGACGGTTAGTTTTTTTAAATATTTTGAGTAGTAACTATGTTGGTTATCAACAATTTGATGTCAAAAATGCACATTTTGCCATTTTTTGTCTACCAGTAAGAAGAAAAACATTCAAAACAAAATTTAAGATAACCGCATTATAGAGCATGTAAAACAATTTAAACAAGGTTTTATAAATTTCGCTATACTTAATTGTTGCTTATAAAACTATAAATTAAGTCAGTTTAACGTTAATATAACATGTAAAAATACAACTTATATCTCGATATTACGTGAAATAGCTCAAAGCAATGAGTAAAAATACACGGTTTTTACGACACTCAGTGTAACTACGTAACAATTGTTTTAGTTTCTATATGGACGGAATAACAAAATTTATGTAAATTGACCAATTTTTTCTCAATTTAATTATTTATTGACAATTTAAATGAAAAATAGCCGATTTTAAGAATTTTCGTCTATAAGTTACAATATTTTACCAAAAAGCTGAAAAAAGAACCGGTTAGTTTATTGAAATAGCGTTAAAATGAGTTGAAGTAAAATAGAATTGGAGCTTGGTTTATCAATAAACATTAATGAAAAGTATACATTTGCGATAGGCTCTGTGTTGGCTTAATCCGTTACTATTCAAATTTATTTCTTACGTTTTAAGCTAACTACCTGAGGTACCCCTAAACCCTAAAAATGTCATCAAAACGACGATTTTGAAGCTCTTCCGACTGGATTAAAGAAGCTATTATCGATTCAAACAAAAGTTGTGTATTTTTAATACTAAATTTCAACTATTTAATTAAAAATAAAGGGTTTCAGTTGATAATTCAAAGTTGCTACACCCACCGATTTCGCAGGCAGAATAAGAACCCTGCTATTGCATAAGTATATAGATTTTGAAAAACCATTAAAAAAGCATTCCAAAGTTTTTTCGATATGCCGTCTAGTTCTCGAGATATTTGACAATCGCCTTTCTGGACAGAGCCCTTAAATAATGTAAATATTCTTATTCAAGCTAGACATAAGCCGAGTGAGAGAGCTGACCGTGAAATTCATTTGCGATGTTTCCAAATTTACCGGATCTCGGGTTGTCTGCAAAATATATATTTAGCATATACACAACGGATCGCGCGCGCTGCCCTCTACAGCAGATTTAGTGGAACCACTGCAATATAAAATTTACCAAAAGGGGTGCAAAATGAGGTCCAGACAAAAATCGATTTCCTTGTACCCCAACCATTGTTACATCGAGATGTCACTATATACACGTGAATACAAGGTGAGATCCAAAATCGGATCTCGCCTTGCAAAACGGATCTCATCGTGTATAGCTTATGATACAGACGGATCTCGCCTTAATATGATGATATATATATATATATATAAGTCATGTGGGCAGCACTGAATCAACTGAGCACTGAGGCAAAATCAACTTTATTGTAGTCAATAAAGTCAGTAAACATTGTTAATGTTATCGAGATTTAGCCCTATGGCTCTCACTCCCTCTTCGAGGAAAATTTACTCATCCCAGACAGATACCTTAGATATAAAAAGAATTGAGCTCAAAAACTTTAAAACAACATATTACTTATTATGTAGATAACAAGCAGCTAATATGGTACCGAAATGTTCAGAGGATGGAAAATACAAGATTCACGAAAAATATTATGAAATGGGTTCCACCACATTGCAGAAGACAGGGAAGACCTCAAAAATCCTGGAGAGAAGAAATCATGAAGTAGGGGACCCATACAATGATCGAATGGCAGGGAAATTAGGCATCGGCCAAAGTCCCAAGACGGTTTTAAAAGATTTACATCATCACAACGAGTTATGGAGCGAGAAATTCTGAGGAATTTAATGTAAGTCTGGATCAGAAACAGAACCAACATTACAAATATATTTCAATGAGTATGGGTTGAACAAGAAGAAGAAAACATAGAATATGTTTAGAATTATATGATTAGAAAGAACTAACACGAATTATCGAAGAACAAAAATAATAGATCAAGGCAATAGTTTCATGAAAGACTTAAGAAAAATTGGTAGAGTAGACCATAGAACGATATAAGAGAATAGACAAATAAATATATGAGAAGAGAAAAGAAAAATCATACTAGAAACGGAAAAAATTGAAAACTAATTAAAGTAAGCTGAATAAAAATTGCATTCCCACTTCTCAAAGGCACGAAGATATCAAATACAGATAGTTCTTTGTAGATATACACACACCCAAACTTATATGGAATCACCACGTATTTCAAAGTAATATTTATTTCTTTTGAAAAAACTTGTTATTGTTGAGAAGATTAAAGGTTTTTATTGAAAATAAACAAATATACAAGACGATCGGATAGTACAGCCCGGTACGGTATAGATTATTTGCTTGAGTTGCAAGTTGAACGAAAATAAATAAACTCACTGTTGCGTCCAAAAACGAAAATATGCCTCATGTGGGGTTATAGAACTTACAACGAGGAAAGATTATTGGTCTTGTGGAGAAAGTAATGTTCTCAGATGAACATAGCTGCAGAGCTAAGCGTAATACAGGGCTTTCTGTCCAAAACATATGATAGGTAATAGGAAATAGGAAAGCTCAAAAATAAAGCGAGGGGAAGTCGTCAAAAGTATTAACGGCTCTCCACGATCGTTTAATTGTCCAATCAGCTGGAAGACACCCAACCATTTCTCACCTGCAGCTCCAAAGGCAGCTTTTGGAAGCTACATGTGTAACTGTTTCAGTTGAAAGGATAAGAAGAAGAGTTCGTACCAAGAAGTATACAGCAGGTGACAGTTATGGGTTGCCAGTTATCCAGGCAGCACAAGATTGATCACCTAAATTGGTGTCTTCACCACCAAAACTGGAACATTGGGAATTGACAAAATGTGCTATTTTCAAAAACAGTCAGAATTTAATGTAATCCGATGGAAAATCAGATGACCCACGAAATCGTGTACTTAGAGGTCGAGGAAGACAAGCAAGAACGAAAACTGTTAGATCTGTTCACAAATATACAAGGGGACGTGTAATGTTTTGGAGAGGAATTGTGATCCGTTAAAAAACTCCTTTAATTTTAATCCAATCAACTTTAACTGCTCAGAGGTATGTTGATAACCTGTAGTCAGGCTCTGGAGAGGCGCAACAGGAGAAAATATAATTTTATTGCATCATAATGGACCTCTACATCTACATACCATTAGAGTGACTACAGACATCATTGAAGCAGAAGGTATCCCTTGTTTGGAGTGGTCTGCTTGCTCACCCGAGCTTAATCCTATAGATAGACTATTTGTGGAATATGCTTAAAAGAAAAATTAGAGCTCGCCGGTATAATCCACAAAACACCGCACGGCTAGTACAAGCTGCTTTTAAAGGATGGAGCAACCTACCACAACAAAATATTGATAATTTGATTAGGAGCGTGCCCACGCAAACTGGAGCTTGCATAAGGACTAGAGGTGATAACACTGACTACCACAAAATACAAAAAAAAATAAAAACAAGTTAAACATTATTCGTTTTACAATGAAATTTTGTATGCTATTAACTTTAAAACAACTACTTTCAATTTGTTTGTTAAATACGTTATTGTTTTATTTATATGTTATGTATTTGTTATTAAATTGCTTTAAAATAAATATTATTTGACTTCGTGTGTTCGTTTTTTAAATTTGCCCGAAATAATAAGAAATATCAGGTGATTCCATATAAGTTTGGGTGTGTGTATATTAATAAGAGCCACATGCTGTTAAAAACAAGCCATTACATTATCTAAAGTTTAATTTAATCAGCATCATATTTTATTTTTATTAGCAGCAACTGCATACTTCGAGGCATATTAAATTAATCAAAGCGATCACACAAAATGTAACGATATTCAATGACTAACGCAAGATAAAAATCACCAATTGCTTTTAAATCATTCTTACACCATTAAAATAGCATAAGCCTCTATAGTAGGCCTCGATCACGCGTACCAAAAAAAAGTTTAGTAATAGCAAGCTGAAAATTTGTTAATAGCTTAACGGTATCTAGTTGGACAAACTTTGATGTACAGGAACACTGTAAGGGAAGTTTTAGTTGTGGAACAGATTACATGTTTCTAACATCAGACTACGAGAACGTCCCATGTATTTTGTCGGACAGAACTTCCAATTGATTTGTTACTCTTTCATTAAACTCTCATGCAAAAATCAGACTGCTATTTACCACCAATACCTGTCATTTGACATGTTCTACGTGTCGGACTTATTAAAATGCCTAACATATTTGTCGGACAAACATTTTTTCATATAATGAATGGGTTGCATGTGTGAGTCCATACTATTGTAGTAAAGAAAAGAGAGACGTTCTCACAAACAATTTATTTTACAACTGACGACCGGTTTCGCTGTCTACAATATTCACAGCATCTTCAGGTCACGGTAAAAGTAAAATTAAATGCTACAAATAACAAAAAACCAGAGTTAGTTAAGTGGTCTGGTTGAAATCAAAAGGGTACATATAAATACTAAAATGTACGTAAATATGGTTTAACAACCCTCACACTCACATACATGCAAGCATTCAAATGTAGTGGCAACTAAATGATGTCAAGTATAAGTATAAAATGTACACTTACTTTCCGGTATAAGGGAAGAATATAGTAGTATTCAATATCATACTTTTTCTCCAAATTATGCTAAAGGGAGAGATGGGAGAGGGACAGATTTGATTGTAATGCACAAACAAAACAAAATAATTGGCAGGATCTTGAGGGGATTAGTAAGGGAACACGACATTAAACCGTGAAACCAAAAATTGTTAGTTATATATAAAGTGATGTTATTTTTAAATTTTTTAATTAATAGTGTATATTTTTAATTTTATTGGGATTATTAGATGTTGTTCTGGATGTTCAAGAACTGATAGATGTAAGATTGGTTGTGCAATTTTCTTAAACCAGAATTGGTCAGTTGTGTATTAGTTGTGGTGCGATTGTGAAAAGTGTTTTAATTTTGATTTGTTGGAGACATTGAAATTAAACTGAACAATAGTAAATAGGTAAATTTTCTAAAATTTAAAAGTGTCAAACAATAAAATCATTAATAAATAATTCAGAATTCAATTCAAATGTGAAGGTAACTAACTGTACATGAAATTAAATTTATAGTAATATAAAGTTATGATGATTTGTGCAGCAATGAATGAGATTTTATGAGATATTACTAAAAAGTTAGAAAAAGGCAAATATGAAAAAATAGATGAAAAAATGATTCATTTATGTTAATATCTGTTGAATGTAATAAATAGTTGAGTAGATTGAAAATTAATCTCAAAAAATCTTTGAAAAAGTTACCTGGTTGAGCTGAATTATATGGTTTCTTTGTAAAGTTAAAAAAGGTTTTGAAATATTTTTTGTTTTAAAGTCGATAAAAATAACACATAACAGATTCTCGAACGCACACAAAGGACGTGGACACAACGGGAGTTTGGGAATTTCTTGATGAGGAAAGCAAACATACATCTTATTTCTTTTTGATTTTTAAGAATTGTAAAAATTCCTCTAATTTGGTTTTATTTACAAAGAAACTCAAATGTCACTGAGAGTGAGAGGTTAAGTCAATGTCAAATTCTTCTTCATCATATCTTCATCAAATCATCATAACTTTATATTACTATAAATTTAATTTCATGTACAGTTAGTTACCTTCACATTTGAATTTAATTCTGAATTATTTATTAATGATTTTATTGTTTGACACTTTTAAATTTTAGAAAATTTACCTATTTACCATTGTTCAGTTTAATTTCAATGTCTCCAACAAATCAAAATTAAAACACTTTTCACAATCGCACCACAACTAATACACAACTGACCAATTCTGGTTTAAGAAAATTGCACAACCAATCTTACATCTATCAGTTCTTGAACATCCAGAACAACATCTAATAATCCCAATAAAATTAAAAATATACACTATTAATTAAAAAATTTAAAAATAACATCACTTTATAATATATAACTAACAATTTTTGGTTTCACGGTTTAATGTCGTGTTCCCTTACCAATCCCCTCAAGATCCTGCCAATTATTTTGTTTTGTTTGTGCATTACAATCAAATCTGTCCCTCTACCATCTCTCCCTTTAGCATAATTTGGAGAAAAAGTATGATATTGAATACTACTATATTCTTCCCTTATACCGGAAAGTAAGTGTACATTTTATACTTATACTTGACATACTTTAGTTGCCACTACATTTGAATGCTTGCATGTATGTGAGTGTGAGGGTTGTTAAACCATATTTACGTACATTTTAGTATTTATATGTATGCATAAATATATATACTTTAATATTGGCTTGATCATTACCCTTTTGATTTCAACCAGACCACTTAACTAACTCTGGTTTTTTGTTATTTGTAGCATTTAATTTTACTTTTACCGTGACCTGAAGATGCTGTGAATATTGTAGACAGCGAAACCGGTCGTCAGTTGTAAAATAAATTGTTTGTGAGAACGTCTCTCTTTTCTTTACTACAATTTTTTCATATGTTATATAAAGTTTTCTATTGAATAAACTTAAAAACAACCTGCTAGCGTTCACAATAATAAACTTGTCAGGATGACACGTTCCAGAATTAAAATCACGTTCCACAATTAAAACTTCCCCTGTTCCAGTGTTCCCATACATCACAGTTTGTCCGACTAGACACCGTTAAGCTACTAACAAATTTTCAGCTTGCTATTTTAATCAACTTTTTTTTGGTACGCGGGATCCAGGCCTAGAGCATTCTAATAATACGATAAGAATATACATACATTCCATTTATTGGCGAGGTTATAAATTAATATAAGGTTCATTCAAAAGCTCTACAAGCAGATTTACTTATTATGCTGGTAGAAATTAAGATTCATGGCCACATGTTGATTTCCCAATTAATAATTAGACTTAACATTTATGTCACATTAGTAAATTATCTATAAGAGAATTCGACCAACATTTTGAATGATAAAAATTTGTTTTACAGTTGTTTGGTATGGTATTATAAGTTTGTTAATATTAGTTAATATTATAACGTATTTATTATTCAGTTATTCAGAAATAAAAAAATCTGAAGAATATGTTCATTAATGCTCTAATGATAGAAAAACAAAAGATATATTTAAATAATAATTAAAGAACATATACAGGGTGAGTCATGAGGAACTGTACATACTCCTACCTCGTATGGAGGCCCCTATGAGCAATAACAAATGACCATTAAAAAGTGTCTGCTCTCATTGTTTAATAATATACAGGGCGAGTTGTTAATTTTTACAGAAATTTGTATTCGTCATAATTTTTGAACGGTAAGATCGATGTGTCTCTTATTTTGGTCATTTGTTACATTATTACCACCCAATCAACTGATTTATTCAAACTAGAAAAAAAATCAGATCCGGCTTTAAAAAATTAGTTCGTTTTGGTCTTAGAAAAAATTTCACCCTATATACGGTTTTTGAAAACTCTAATAATAATTTTATAAATTAGACAAATAGACAAATAAATTAAAATGGCATATTTATTTTTTCCCCACACAATTACTTAATTTTTTATTAAAAAATCAAATTTGACTATGAATTAAAAGTTTGGTGAAGTGAACAATATATTTAAAAAAATAACTTTTATTACAAAAATTAATTTTTTTTAACAAATATTTAATTTATAAGTATGTAATAATACTACCACTGCTCGTGCTATACGTTTTAAATAATACAACCTTTTTAGCCAATTTCCAGAATTTTAAAAGGAAAAGGTTGTTTTGAATAATATTAACTGCATAATATTTGTTCAAAAAAAATTATAAAACGTATAAATTAAATATTTATTAAAAAAAAATAAATTTTTGTAAAAAAAGTTAATTTTTTTAAATCTATGGTTCTTTTCAACAAACTTTTATGAGACCGGACACACAACAATGACGACCATAGCAATGAATGGGAAAAGCGATAGGGAAAAATATGATGCACAGGTAAACAAGGATGAAAATAAAAAGAAGAGGAAAGCTAGATTGCAGAAAAAAGGAGAGATAAAAATGGGAACATAAAATGTGAGAATCATCAATGGAAAAGAGGAAGAACTGGTAGAAAAATGATAAAACAAAAAATAGAAATACTAGGAATAACGGAAACGAAGATGAAAGGAAAAGGTCTTAAGAAAATACACAAAGGATATTGGTTACTTTGGGTAGGAGCGGAAACAAAAGAGAGAGCAAAAGAAGGAGTCGGCATAATAATTGCACCGAATAGACTACAACACGTTATAGAAGAAACATAATATGTTTCTTCTATAACGTGTTGTAGTCTGTAAACATATTATGTTAACCAGAGAATATTATCGGTGAAAATGAAACTGATGGACAAAGAAATATGGACAATAATAACAGCCTACGGAGTAAATGAAGATGCAAGAAAGGAAGAGAAAGATACATTTTTCGAGGAGCTCCAAATGCAAATTGATAATGGGGAAGAAAACATAATTGTAATGGGAGATCTAAACGGTACAATCGGAAACAATAACAGCGGAATAGAGGAGTGCATGGGAAAAGAAGGAGAAGAAATACTAAACAGAAATGGTGAAAGAATAATAGAAATATGTATGGAGAACAAACTAGTTATAACAAATACAAAATTTAAACATAAAGAAGTACACAAATACACGAGAGTACAAGACAGCAGAAACGAAAAATCAATCATAGATTACTTTTTGGTAAGCAGCAACAAATGGAAAAGAGTACAGGATACGAAAGTGAAAAGAGGCTCTGATATTGGCAGTGACCACCATCTAGTAATAATGAGAATGAGAACAACAGAGGAAAAAGAAGAAAGAGAAGAAAGGTAGTAAACGAAAAAATAAAAAGTTACAAATTAAAAGAGGAAAGATATAAGAAGAAATTCCAAGAAAAATTAGATAATACTCTGAAAGGTAGGGCAAAAAATACAAATATAGAAGAAAAATGGGAATATGTATCTAAAAACCAGCATAATCAAAGCAGCTGAGGAAACTTGTGGGAAAGCAAAAATAGCAAATACTAACATGAGGAGAACGGAATGGTGGATGGAAGAAATACGAGAGAAAATAAAGAACAAAAAAGACAAATGGAAGAGACACCTAAGCACAAAACACCCGGAAGATTACGAGACATATAAAGAAAAAAGAAAAGAGGTTAAAATAGCGGTGAAAGCAGGAAAGGAAAGGTCATGGGAGAGATTTGGACAAAAAATTATAGGGAAAACCAAAAACTCTTCTACGGCGCATTAAAACAACTCAGACAAAAGAAAGAGCACACGATGCCGAATATAAAAGACAAGAATGGAAACGTACTAACAGAAGAAAAACAAATAATGGAAAGATGGAGAAAACATTTCAAAGAGCTAACTCATGCAGACACGGACAACATGGGGGAGATACAAGAAAGGAATGAAGAACAAGTGGAATCCATAACAAGAGAGGAATTAGAGAAAGCAATAGAAAGCGTAAAATTGGGCAAAGCACCAGGCAAGGATCATATCACCCCGGAAATGATAAAATTCATGGGGACAGAGTGGACAGAATGGATAGCATGAAAGAACTAATGAATGGTATCATAAATAGAGCAGAATTACCAAAGGACTGGAAGAAAGGCATTATACTACCAATACACAAAAAGGGAGACAAGAGAAACTGTAATAATAACCGAGGTATCACCATATCAAGTATCCCTGGGAAGGTATTCGCAATAATAATAGAGACAAGAATAAAATCCCAAATAGAAACAACTATGGAAGACACACAGTGTGGATTCAGGAAGGACAGAAGCACGCAAGACCTAATATTCACATTAAGACAAGTAAGTGAGAAGGTAATCAAGAAGAATAGAGAGATACATATGTGCTTCATTGACCTGGAAAAGGCGTTTGACAGAATCCGAAGAAAGGACGTATGGAAGACACTAAAAGAAAGGGGAGTCGACAGACACATAATAGAAGTAATAAAGGATATGTACAAAAATAATACAAATACAATAAGAACCAATAACGAGGAATCCAGAGAATTTACTACTAGTCAAGGCGTCAAACAGGGATGCGTGCTGAGCCCACTGCTATTCTCAGTGGTACTGGATGAAGCGATAAAGAAAGCCAAGAGAAGAATGAGAAAACTAACATTAAGATACTGGCAAATGAAACGGACTCAACTATCGGAGCTACTATTTGCAGACGACATGGTATTGATAGCAGAAAACAGAGAAGACTTACAGAACAATCTCGAAATCCTAGAAGAACTATCAAACATAAAAAATATGAAAATTAATACAGAGAAAATAAAAACAATGATAATTTCAAATACGAGGAAGACACACGCAATAGAATTAGACGGGAAACAACTAGAGCAAGTGGAATATTTTAAATACCTAGGAATAATAATCGAAGCAAATGGTAAACAAGACATGGAAAAAAACGAGAGAATGGGACGAACAGGAAGCTTATTTAACGCTATGAAAACAACATTTTTGGGGAAAAAGGAGATACCGGAGAAAGTAAAAACGGCAGTCGTTAAATCAGTAGTTAGACCAACAATCATGTATAGCAGCGAGACATCGACATTGACGGGGAGACAAAAATCCAGAGTCAATGCTATGGAAATGAGGTTCCTGAGGAAAATAGCAAACAGAAAGAGGACAGACAAAATACGAAACGAAACAATTAGACAAACCCTAAAACTGGAACCAATCAATGAAAAAATAGCGAAGGGGCAACTAAGATGGTTCGGGCACGTGTGTAGAATGTCGAACGAGAGGCTTACAAAACGAGTGTTCGAAACGAGAGTGCAGGGCAAAAACAAAAGAGGAAGACCAAGAGTTATGTGGGTGGATGAAATCGGGAAAGAAGTCGAGAAGAAGGGATTGACATTGGAAAGTGCAAGAAACCTAACGCAAGATCGGAAAGCATGGAGACTACAATGCCAAACTCAACTCCACCAGCCTTACACCTAAAGGTAGAAAGGCTTAGGACTAAGTAAGTAGGTAACGTATAAATTAAATATTTATTAAAAAAAAATTAATTTTTGTAAAAAAAGTGAATTTTTTTAAATCTATGGTTTTTTTCAACAAACTTTTAAATCATAGTCAAATTTGATTTTTTATAAAAAATCAAGTAATTGTGTGGGAAAAAAATAATTATTCCATTTTAATTGCCCATTTGTCTAACTTGTAAAATTCTTATTAGAGTTTTCAAAAACAGTATATATACAGAGTGAAATTTTTTTTCTAAGACCAAAACGAACTAATTTTTTAAAGCCGGACCTGATTTTTTTCTAGTTTGAATAAATCAGTTGATTGGGTGGTAATAGTGTAACGATTGACCAAAATAAGAGACACATCGATCTTACTGTTCAAAAATTATGACGAATACAAATTTCTGTAAAAATTAACAACTTGCCCTGTATATTATTAGACAATGGGAGCAGACACTTTTTAATGATCATTTGTTATTCCCCATAGAGGCCTACATACGAGGTAGGAGTATGTACAGTTCCTCATGACTCACCCTGTATAGCGTGGCCCATCTAATATGCATATGTCTCTGTACAAAAAGTGACTTTTTTCTTCTTCATATGAATATACAGGACAATTAAACTACAATAATGAAATTTTTGAATTGTTATTAAAAATAAGCTATACTTTTATAAGAATTCTCTATACCTAAATACAGGGTGTTCTGATTTATTTCGATTTTCCTAAAAATCTATTCTGAAATCTATTTTGATGTACCTATATAAAATGGGGAAAAGGCCCAAAAACCCATAAAAAAACGGTTTTTCCGGTTTTTAAAGTGGTGTACCATACGGTAATATCTGTAAAAAATTAGGATTGTAGTTCTTGATAAAATATACAAAATAAAAAAAGGACCTGCAGTGCAGCCATCTGAAAAAAAAGTATACTCATTTTATTCGTCAAATTCCAAATCAAATATTTCAACGTGAAATAAACTCATCATAACTTTTTAAAGAGTTAAAAAAATATTTATTTTTGTTTTTAAAAATAGGTAATTAAAGAAGTATACAAGTGTACAAGTATACAAGTAAAAAGAGTGGTACATACATCAAAGTTATAGGTGGTTATTGATTATAGTATTATTACGAAATACTCTATATTATTTGATGACATTTAATGACGTACAACGTAAAAATATAAAAAAATGAATTATTCTGGGAGTGAGGACATTTTACCATTTTACCTATCTTAACGGGGGGTACCCTTTAAAACCACGATTTTTTTATTTGAATCTTTGTACCTTTTTGCCGATGGTCTTTCAAGACGTAAAACAGGCTGAAACTTACAAAAATGAGTGATGTCCCAAACGAAACACTTAAAAACAAAGTGTAGTACCTAGTGGGTAGTGTGTAGTTAAACCAAAAAACGTTATTGAACAATGTCAAGTAAATGGATAATTGCAAAATAAGTCAATTTTTTGTTTAAAAACCTTTAATAAAAAATAGACAAATGAAAAAAGAAAGAAACAAATAAAATTCAAGAATAAAAAAAATAAATTAATTAAAGAAATTATTTAAAGTGACGCTCATGTTTTTTTAACATAATTGAATTCGTTTTTAAAAAGATCGTTTCGTCTCTAAAAGGCTTTCACCTGTTGCTGTTTGAAAAACAGTGCTTAACACGAGCTTTCATATCTTCTGGAGTAATCAAAATCAATGGGACCACCTGTGCCGATTTATGTCTTCCATTATAAGGTATAGAATACTGGGTGTACCATTTAAAATAAGAATTTTTGATCATTTAGAAATCTACCCGGTCCGTAATAAGGACTACTTATGTCGTCTGCAAATCTCAAGTTGTTCAGAAACTCCCCGCTTATATTGACTCCAATATTTTCCTGACTACTGTTTCTTATAGCACTCTGTAACAAAACGGTGAATGGTTTAGAAGAGATGGTGTCTCCTTGCCTAATACCTCTCTCCAATTTCATCATTCAATCTTCACTTGTCCACTGCTGGACATAGATCTCCCTCATAATTTTCCATCTGTTACGGTCTTGTTTCTCTTGCATCCAATTCCTATGACAACATTTTAGATCATCAGTCCAATGTGTTGGTGGAAGACCTCTGCTTCGGTAGGCATCATCTCTTGGTCTCCATTCCAGTATCCGCTTTGTCCATCTGTTATCTGTCATTCGAACCACGTGACCTGCCTAGTTCCATTTTGGTGTTGCTATTCTCTCTACTGCATTAGCCACTCCTGATCTTTATCGTAGCTGGCGGTTTGGGATCTTGTATTTGGAAAATGTATTCTTTATGTCGCCATAATACATTCTCACTGTTAGTAACCAATCATCATCATCATCATTTGGCTCTACAACTCTATGTGAGTCTTGGCCGCGTTTACTATTTCCCTCCATTGTTGTCGGTCCTGAGCAGCTATTTCCCATTGCTGTACTCCCATTTTGCGTAGATCGCTGGCTACTGCGTCCTTCCATCTCTTTCTTGGGCGACCAACTGACCTTTTTCCATCGGGCCTTTCCCAGAATGTGGCGTTTAGAAGTCTTTCGTCACTTGATCTTAGTACGTGACCCGCCCATCGTATTCTGTTTGATTTAATGTAGCGTACTATGTTTTCATCTCCGTATATTGTCTGGAGTTCATCATTGTGTCTTCTTCTCCATTCTCCTGTTGTCTCTTCTCTGCAAGGCCCATAGATAGTCCGCAGTATCTTTCTTTCAAGTACCAGTAATTGTTAGTAACCAATACTTGTGATAAATACGTACATAAAACCACCAGAGCAGGTGCTTATTTTACAGGGTAATTAGACCTATAATAATTTTATCAAAAATCAATGATCTGGTCGTATAAAAATTAATATAATAAATTCATATGTCTATTCTCATTAATGTTAAATTAGACAACAAAGAATCTAAAGGAGACATTCCGTGAGGTTTAATGTATACAATTGTATAAATAATTGTCAGTGATGTTGGTATATTGATATAAAGTATAAACTAAAAGAAAAGAAAAGAAAAGATGGTTAACCGTTTCCTCATCGGAGCACCTGGGTAGAGGCACTGAACTGAAAGGATGAAAGGATTTGATTTCTGTTCAGTGCTCTACCCAGGTGCTCCGGTGAGGAAACAGTTATTCCGAAATACGTATTAGCACATAGTAGAGGCTCTGTACTGTAATCAAATCTGAACCACCTTTTCTTTTCTTTTAGTTTATACTTTATTTACCTTTGGTGGATATTAAAGGAAATAGTTGGCTAAAATTATTATCACGGTGAATGACATGACGTGAAATGCAATTTAGATTTCCCTTGTCGAGTATTTCGCCACTCTTTTATGACTTATTTTTCCAACTTAAAAAGCTCAGAGGATAAATAATTTCGAATTTTATTTCCTGACTTATAGACTTTTGAAAGAGTATTTGTTTCATCATTCTCTCTTTGTAAAATTTAATAAAAAATTGTTGGCTTGGTAAAAGGTATACTTATTAGTTTAAAAAGCCCCTATAGGGCTACAAACATAAAAACAAAACGTTTTCGCTCTGTAACAAGAGCATAATCAGTGTTACAAGAACATGGTGAGCCAACCAAAAAATACAAAGGTCAAAGCCTTTCAAAAACAGACTAAAAGTCTTATATAGATGGGCATCTTTTAGTCTGTTTTTGAAAGGCTTTGACCTTTGTATTTTTTGGTTGGGTCTCCATGTTCTTGTAACACTGATGATGCTCTTGTTACAGAGCGAAAACGTTTGGTTTCTATGTTTGTAGCCCTATAGGGGCTTTTTAAACTAATATACCTTTTACCAAGCCAAAAATTGTTTTTTAAATTTTACTTGTAATTAATGGTATATAGCCAGCTACAGGAAATTTTTCCTAGTGGATCTCTCTTTGTCTCGTGTTGTACCACGTGCCATACCCAGTTCCATTTCATTGGAGCAATTCTTCCAATTACATTTTCCACCTTCATCCTGCTTCGCACGTCCTCATTTAGTATAATATATGTTCTCTTGGGCACGCCAGATTTCCTCAACACGACTCTACCTTATCGGCAGAGTCTAAATTGAAGTTGTAATTACAAAAAAAAAGACATATGTATGTCTTTGTACACACTTTATAACGCTCAAAAAATTACAAAATCTGGATTTCAATGCAAATTTTTTTTTATAATTCTCGTATTGAAGTTACGCGTGAAGTTTGTCGTATTGATGACAGTTAAGAAGACATGGGCGACCCCTTCTCTTAAAGAAACTCCTAACATAGCTCGTTCGATGGTGTTGTTCTTAATTTATTGATTGGCAACTCTGTAAGTATCACGGTCCCCATTCAATAGGTCACAACTGGTAGAATACTACAACTGTTAAATACCCTCTTGTTTAGATCTATTGGTATCTTTTGCTTTTTCAATACAAAACTGTCTTCCTTCTACTTCCCAAGTCATTTGAATTCTTCTAGTTAACTGTCTGTCGTTTGATTCTGTTTGTCTAATTTGAGTGTGTGACCTAGGTATATGGTCCAAGAGCTGTGAGACATTTTTGAGTAGGTATTTTAGGCAACCTGAAAATTTTTCAGGTGACTCTTCCATGATAGCCTAATACAAAAATGCCGGTCTGGCTGGAGGGAAGCGGTTATTTTCCCCAAAAATCCCCCCTAAAGTTTAAAAAAAGGGTAAAAATTTTTATTACAAAAAACATCATTGACGTGACTTTAAAGTAAATTTAAATATTCAAATATAAAGAAAATAAACAGGCCAGGCGATTTGAGGGCGATTTTAACTCTGCAAGATACTTGCATGGGCGCCCCAGGATTATTTTCAGGGGATGCATCTGAACTTTAGAAAATTTCATCTGAATCTGTATATACTATTAACGAGTATAAAATATACAACTATACATGCAAAGCTATGTACATTCCTTCCGGACAGGGAAGTACAATGATTATTTTGACAGGGTATTTTTTAATATTAAAAATAAATATTCTAAAAAAACAAGTTTTTTTTGGTGAAATTTTCCAGCTGCCATGTGATCAAACAAATTACGCGTACATATAAATGAAAAGCGCTATAGGTAAGCAGCAGTGTGAGACAGAGCGTATACCGATATCTGTTTGCGTCCTCTGTTGTACCTGAGCGAGTCCGTTCGCTCGAGAAAAATCACGTGACCTGGCGATCCCATGTTGTTGTGCCTCGAAACGTTAGAGTTATTATTATATATTATAGTTTTTTAAGTAACTTTTTCTTAATTAAAGGAAAATAATACGTACTATGCAATAGATTTTGCAAATATGATAGAAAAAAACAGATTTATTATTATAAATATATAGGTAGAAAAGTGTAAAAGTATAAACTAAATTAATTCTGTGTCCGAATCTTGTACTTCTTCTTTAAACTCCTCATTTGAGCTTAAATATTCACTGTCTTCTTCTTCGTCAGACTCCCCTCGAGACTCAGATTCCTCTTCTACATGATCTGTAAATAGTTGTAATATGGGTTTAGAATTAATTAAAAATTAATTAGCAATAATTTAATTGAATTACTACGTATTCCCTGTCCTTTTATACGGAGTCGAAGCCTGGACAATCACGGGCGCATCTGAAGAAAGACTTGCCATTGTTGAGATGTGCTGTTATTGAATAATGTAAAAAATATCATGAACACAACACGTAACAAACACGGAAACATTAAGAAAGATGAAAAAGGCAAAAGAAATACTCAACACTATAAAGGAAAGAAAAATGAGCCAAAATAAATATTCATTCTCTTCTTCTTCGTCAGACTCCCCTCGAGACTCAGATTCCTCTTCTACCTGATCTGTAAATAGTTGTAAATATGTATTTAGAATTAATTAAAAATTAATTAGTGATTAATTAATTGAGTTGCTACGTATTCTTACTTATATAACTAATACTTAATACTTTTCCTTATATTATAAATTATATCACGTTTTTATTTCTTAGTATGTGACCAAAGTAGCTCATTTTTCTTTCCTTCATAGTGTTGAGTATTTGTTTTGCCTTTTTTATCTCTCGTAAGAGGGGGGGGGTATGGTTTGAAATATTTAATTTTTTTTATTATTTCAGATAAAAGTGCATACTTTCAACAATGGTCTCTGAAATTTTCAAAATAATCGGAGTAAAATTACCAGAGACACAGGGTGTTGAATATCCCTACCTTCAACTCGCGTTGCCGCGGCTTCGCGCCAACACGCTTGAGCGTAGTGAGAAACGTTAAACAAGTGTTCGCCTTCTCTTTTGTAGATTACTCCGCAATTCAAAAAACATATTCCAATGTTCATCACTTTACGATTTGGCAGACAAATCGGAAGATGAAGATGCAGTTGTCAAAACTTAAAACGCATTTTTCTCAAAACTGCTTTTTCAAATGCGGTGGACATTGTAACTGAAAAACTACTTGACCGATCTACCTGAAATTTTGCATAGATTTTCTTTAGACATTTCGTGAGGTAACAACGTCGAGATATTTTTCGTTTTGTGCTTATTTTTTGTTCAACAATATTAAATCTGTTTGTTTCCACAAAATTTTTATCAAAAATTTAGTATTTTTGACTTCTGAGTATAAAAATACTCGACGTTGTTACCTTGTGAAACTCATAAGCTAATTAATAAATATTTTTGAATTTTTTGTTTCGTATGATCCAGTGATGAGTTCTGATGTCCACCGCAAAATTAATTTTTTTTGAGCTGCCTGCCAAAATTTGTCGCCAATGGCTTATTTTTCAATATTTTGGATTGAATTTTTTCTTAAATATTCTTTGAATTGTACTTAATATGTTTATTTAATTTAAAAATAAAATAATTCTACCATAGCTTCGAAAAAAATCACAAAAATGTGCTTGGTATGTTGATTTCAAATCATACCCCCCCTCCTTAATGTTTCCGTGTTTGTTACGTGTTGCGTCCATGATATTTTTTACATTATTCGATAACACCACATCTCAACAATGGCAAGTCTATCTTCAGATGCGACCGTGATTGTCCAGGCTTCGACTCCGTACAAAAGGACAGAGAATACGTAGCAACTCAACTAATTAATCAGTAATTAATTTTTAATTAATTCTAAATACATATTACAACTATTTACAGATCATGAAAAAGAGGAATCTGAGTCTCGAGGTGAGTCTGACGAAGAAGAAGACAGTAAATATTTAAGCTCAGATGAGGAGTTTGAAGAAGAAGTACAAGATTTGGACACAGAATTAATTTAGTTTATACTTTTATACTTTTCTACCTATATCTTTATAATAATAAATCTGTCTTTTTCTATCATATTTGCAAAATCTATTGTATAGTACGTATTATTTTCCTTTAATTAAGAAAAAGTTACTTAAAAAACTATAATATATAATAATTACTATGACGTTTCGAGGCACAACAACATGGGATCGCCAGGTCACGTGATTTTTCTCGAGCGAACGGACTCCCCCAGGTACAACAGAGGACGCAAACAGCTATCGGTATACGCTCTTTCTCACACTCCTGTTTACCTATAGCGCTTTTCATTTATATGCACGCGTAATTTGTTCGATCACATGGCAGTTGGAAAATTTCACCAAAAAAAACCTGTCTTTTTAGAATATTTATTTTTAATATAAAAAAATACCTTGTCAAAATAATAATTGTACTTCCCTGTCCGGAAGGAATGTACATAACTTTGCATGTATAGCTGTATATTTTATACTCGTTAATAGTATGTACAGATTCAGATGAAATCTTCTGAAGTGCAGATGCATCCCCTGAAAATAATCCTGGGGCGCCCATGCAAGTAACTTGCAGAGTTAAAATCGCCCTCAAATCGCCTGGCCTGTTTATTTTCTTTATATTTGAATATTTAAATTTACTTTAAAGTCACGTCAATGATATTTTTTGTAATAACAATTTTTACCCTTTTTTAACTTTGGGGGGGGGGGATTTTTGGGGAAAATAACCGCTACCCTCCAGCCAGACCGGCATTTTTGTATTAGGCTATCATGTAAGAGTCACCTGAAAAATTTTCAGGTTGCCTAAAATACCTACTCAAAAATGTCTCACAGCTCTTATACTAATAGGTGTATTAATATACTCTTCGACACTTTCGGTCTGACTTATCACAATAGACCAGGATAATAAGACAAAAATATACCCTGTTCGTGACACTTCAGCAGCCAGGGTACTGAAGCGTTTTTTCGACAGGTAATACCTATAGGAACAAATTGTAACTATTTCCTGCGTAGGATCTGGCGGCCATTTTTATTTATAAACAATTAACTGTCAAAAAATGGCATTTCCCCTTTTTTTTTCAAATCAACGGAAAACAGTGAAACATGATTTTTTTAGTATCTTCGAGATTATGGAAAAAGCTTTAAAATGACGTGTTACAAAGTTTGATATCACAATAAAACACTGAAAACTTCTGTTTTCTATGCTTCCACAAAATTTATTATTTACAACTACGTGACTACAGCTGTTTCGGCAGAGTGCCTTTCTCAAGTGATATAATTTACAATGTGTTTGCCTTTTTAAGTCTCTAACTGAAGAGGTTGAGGAGTGGGGAGCTGTTTATCTCGAGTTGGTCATTCAGAATTTGAAACTCTTCATTGAAAGAATGATTATGATCTAGAAGGTGAAGTGCGTATGTAGAAGTGTCTGTTTTTTTATTGTTAAAAGCCCTTTTGTGTTCTGCTATCCGTTTGTCAAAAGTTCTGCCAGTTTGACCGATGTACGTTTTCGGACAGTCACCACAAGTTAGTTTGTACACACCACTCTGTAGTTGCTTTCTCTTTCGGCTTTTATTGTTCTTAATATATTTGCTTAAGTTGTTGTTAGTTCTGAAAGCCGGTATTATTCCTTTCTTTTTTATGTATCTGGCTATTTTTGTTGTTATCTTGCCAGTATATGTGAGAGAGCAGAAGGTACTGGGTTCTTTCTGTGGTGGTGGATACACTAATTTCAGGGCTTTCTTATGGAGTTTTTGATTTAAAATTTTGTTAACCGTTTGTTCGTTATAGCCGTTGTTTACAGCTACATATTTGTTTAATGATGTTTAGTTCTATCTCGAAGTTATTTTTTGTCATGGGAATTTCTGTCAGTCTATGTATCATGCTATGGTAGGCTGCTAATTTGTGTTGTGTAGGATGGGATGATGAATTGTGTATAGTTGTGTCAGTATGGGTAGGTTTATGATATACGGAGAACTCATGTTTGTTGTGTAGTCTGGTAATCGTTACATCTAGAAAGTTTATGGAATTATTCTGTTCTATTTCTATTGTAAACTCAATATTACTATGAAGTGAATTAATGTATGATAGAAATTGGTCAAGTTGTCTGTTAGTTCCTGTAAAGCATACTAGTATATCATCCACGTATCTCCACCAATATAAGAACTGTTTAAATACGGGATGTTTAGAAATTGTTGTTTCAAGTTGGTTCATGAATATATCTGATAGTAATGGGCTTAAAGGATTACCCATAATAAGTCCTGCACTGTTGTTTGTGTATATTTGATTATTGAATTCAAAATAGTCTTGATTTATGTAAATTTCAAGGAGGTGTAAAATTTCAGATGCAATGATCGGATTTGTACTATTATGGTCTAAAAGATTTTTAACTAAAGCAAAAGTTTCTGTAGGAGGAACACTAGGGAAAAGATTTTTTACTTCAAATGAAATTAGTCTGGACTTGAGCAAGAGCAAGCGCTACATTTTTAACATGGTTTAAAAAAGTGAATAAAAAATGCATTTATTAGCAATAAATAATTATGCAAAAGTATCGTCAATTTTTCTTTATAACTTTTTCCAAAAAAAAATTAACTTTTTTATCCTGTTTTAAGTGTACAACTACCAATAGTATTTTTACTACAAAAACGTTATTACGTAGGTCAAAATGTTTGACGTAAGAGAACTGTCAAAACATTAGAATGTGACTTTTCATTATTGCTATGTTTATTATAAACACGGCAATAATGAAAAGTCACATTCTAATGTTTTGACAGTTCTCTTACGTCAAAAATATTGACCTACGTAATAACGTTTTTGTAGTAAAAATACTATAATGTTATTTATATCATAATTGATAAAAAATTGTAACAAATATATATAATTTCTTATACAGTGAGCACGTAAAGGTTGGAATAAATTCATTTTCTCGAGAATCGACGATTTTTGAAAAAAATCCCGAAACAGGTCAATTTGTATATTTAAATTACGACTTTCTGGCATATATATCACACTAATGACGTCACCCATCTGGGCGTGATGACGTCATTGATGCTTTTTTTTAAATAGGAATAGGGGTTGTGTGATAGCTCATTTGAAAGGTAATTTAATTCTCTATTCAGTAATATAAACATTTACATAATTATTTATACAGGGTGTCTAAAAAAAATTTTTAATTAAATTTATTGACATAAAAAAATAATTCATGTAATTTATTTAGTCCAAAATACATTTTACTGCTCTCAAAAAACAGAAAAAAATGTTTATTTGAAAAATAATCATTGCTTTTCGCATAAATTAAATGTTCAAACTGTCAAGAGGGAGGTGGGTGGCGGCTTTAATATTGAATTTAAGCAAAAAAAGATATTTATTTGTCAAATAAACAGTATTTCCTGTTTTCTGATAGCAGTAAAATATATTTTGAGTTAAATAAATTACACACATTCTTCTTTTAATGTCAATAAATTTAATTAAAAAATTTTTTTGTTGGACACCCTGTATAAATAATTACGTTTATGTTTATATTACTGAATAGAGAATTGAATTACCTTTCCAATGAGGTACCACACGGCCCCTTTTCTCATTTAAAAAAATTGTAGATGACGTCCTCGCGCCCATATGGGTGACGTCACTCGTATGATACATATGTCAAAAAGTCGCAATTTAAAAATAAAAATTGACCTGTTGCGGGATTTTTTTCCAAAATCGTCCATTCTCGAGAAAACGAATTTATTCCAACCTTTACGTGCTCACTGTATAACAAAATAAAAAGTTTATGAGAAAAGATTTACGATACTTTTGCATAATTATTTATTACTAATAAATGCATTTTTTATTCACTTTTTTAAACTATTAAGTTGAAAATATAGCTCATGCTCTTGTGGAATGGTTCTAACGTCATTTTTTTCTGACTTATGTTATTGCAAAAAAATGCTCTCTGGGATAAACAATTTGAATAAAATTTAAACAATTGAATGAATCGCTTTGAAATTTTTATCACATATTAAGCACCAAAGAACCCTTACTTGACAAAAATTTCAAAGCTGTACACTAATTTTAATGAATTTAAACAAAACAAAAGTCATGCACTCCGAAGAAACGATGACAATAATAAACAACAAAGTTATAGAAAAAGTTGAAGAATATATATACTTAGGACAAAAAATAATACTAAATAGGGAAATTCAAACGGAAGAAATAAAAAGAAGAAGAAAGTTAGTATGGGCAGCATTCGGTAAACTGAACTATATACTCAGAAATCAGCAAATTCAACTACATCTTAGATCTAAAGTTTTTGATGCATGCATTATTCCGATATTAACATATGGGGCACAAACATGGACAATCACAAAAAAGAATATGAACATACTCAGGGTCACTCAACACGCGATGGAAAGAGCAACGCTTGGCATATCACTTAAGGACAGAAAAACAAACACATGGATAAGACAGAAAACCAAAGTCACCGATGTGGTACAAAAATCCCTAAAATTGAAATGGAAATACGCTGGACATGTAGCTAGGAGCGATCTTAACAAATGGCACAGAACAATTCTAACCTGGAGACCATACGAACACAAAAGACCCAGAGGCAGACCTCCTATGAGATGAGATGGACAGATGATCTGAAACGAACTGCCGGGAAAAATTGGCTACAAGTAGCGTACAACAAAAAACAATGGAAAGGAAGACTTGAAGAGGCTTATGTTCAGATGTGGACGTGAATGGCTAGACGAAGAAGAAGAAGACAGTAATTTTTAAAACAGTTATTGCGAAAATATTTTTTTTTGCAATTCCGACCTTTTTTCGCAATCATATTAACAATAAATGAGTAAGTATATCAAACTTTGTAATACGTCATTTTAAAGCTCTTTCCATAATCTCAAAGATATTTGTACTAAAAAAACCATAAGTTTCCCTGTTTTCCATTGATTTGAAAAAAAAAGTGAAAAATGTCATTTTTTGAAACTTAATTGTTTATAAATAAAATGGCCGCCAGATCCTACGCAGGAAATAATTACAATTTGCTCTTATAGGTATTACCTGTGGAAAAAAACGCTTCGGTACCCTGGCTGTTCAAATGTCATGGAAAAAACCTTATTACCCTGGACTACAAGTCTATTGTGATATTTTGATTTGTCGTCACTTTAGTTTTATTTAAATTAATTTTTAAACCGATTTTCGCAGATTCTTGTTTAAGATCCTTTAGCATGTAGATGAGTTCCTCAGTATTCTTGCTTATGAGTAGGTACTATATCATCGGCAAATCTTAGATGGGTACTTGAAATTCTCTTGACTTTTCGATAATAATATAATAATATTTATAAGAAAAATAGTGGTAATAGAAAAAAAAAATTAAAATGATCTCAACCAATAATTAAAACAAAATAAAAACTAATCTTTGAGATCAACAAAAAACATATCGTCTTATGTAAATGTAGTAATAATATAAAATATTTATTCCACATGTGAATAGTGTTAATATTCTTACAATGGAACAGTGAAATAACACCGTTTTGTGTAATACGAATCTTCGTAAATACATATTCACAACCAATTTCCCAAGAACTAGCGCATCCAACGTAATTTTTTCATCACATTCAAAACGGAAAGTAACAAAATACAAATACTTCTGTTTTAACTAATCATGCAAACAAGAGTGAATTGAAACCGAATATTACTTAGCATTTATAATGGTAATTTCCTTGAGAAAAAGTTTCTACCGTGCTTGGTGGAAAGTAGGTTAGTAGAATCACCTCTTACTCTCGTCTTCGCCTTCGAGTGAGGATTGTTTTTGTAATCTTAGCTAGATGTGTGATAAAATAATTTACATAAAAGGTAAATCATACAAAGGTAGATAAGTGTGACACGAGAGTGTGACCGGCAGCACGCAAAGATTGCTACTTCCTACCAAAATAGTTATTATTTGCAAAACCAGATTTTTGTGAATGGAGGTTAGAAGATAAGCCTGGTATTTAGATTTATGTGTTGAATATATTTACTTACATTATACGTCTTAGTTATCTCATACAAAAGGATCTTTTAAAAATTCAATAACGAAAACAAATCCTAAATAAAAGGAAAACAAACATCTTTTTTGAAGATCACCTAAAAAGAATATGACAAACTGAACTCCAAAAAGAAAAAAAAAGAAGTGTTGGTAAGTAGAACTAAAATTGTTTCTTATTTTGCTCCTTCTTCTTTTTGTGTAGACATGACTTTCAGTTTTTTTTTCAATGTGCCTTTGGAAAACCGTCTATCGCCGTCCTTAAGCGAAGAAACAGACGAACCACTCTGCATCAATACTCTGTGGCGCCACAAAGTAGCTTCCGATGATTAGCAGTAAATTCTTATCGCACCCTCAGTAATACCTATAAGGGCTCAACCCAAAATTTGTGTTAACTGTGATTTTGAATGATATGGGCACAAAATGAAATTCTCTACCGGTTAGCGTTTACAGAGGGAGCAAAAGAACATGAATGGCTGGGTAAATATATTTATGCCTCTCTTACACTATCCCCGGCCACCTCTGGTTTTTACTGCTACAAGGTAGCAATCAGTAACATGTCTTTCTATGACGAAAATCCTGGTTAGCTTGTGTTTTAACATTTTGTATTATATAGAATAGTTTTTGGTTGAGCCGTTTATACTATGCAAAATATAATAGGTTTGTTCGTAGAACGATCAGCAACCATTGCCAACTATCAGACGCCTGCGCGTTCGTAGTTTACGAACGCTAACTGTTAACTGCGCAACGCTAACTGTTAACTGCGCATGCGTCTGACGGTTGGAAACGGTTGCTGATCGTTTGGATCGTTCTACGAACAAACCTAATAAATAAATGGGTCTAATTAAGGGCATTAATATAAGGGATCAAACTTAAACAGTTGGTTCCTTATTTCTGTTATATTTTTTGTACTATATGGGGCTAACTTGAAAGTATTTTTTTCAATTACATGTGATTAATGGAATTTATTTATATTAATTTTTTTCTCATCGTTATTTATAGTGCAATTATCAAATAACCAATCTGCCAAAATTCACATTTATAACTTAAATAATAAGCATGTTATTTGAAACATTAGTTGTAATTTTGGAAACCCGAATTTTTAAACGCGATTTCCCAAAAATCTACATTTTTGAATTGTGCCTCTATATTACTGAGGGTGCGTTATGTAAATTAAACGTGCCATTCCAGATGAGCGACAGTGTAGAAGCGAAGATTGAATGATGAAATACATTTCCCTTGGAGATAGGTATATTAGTCAAGGAGACACCATCTCCTCTAAATCATTCGCCGTTTTGTTACAGAGTGCTATGAGAAACAGTAATCAGGATAATATTGGAATCAACATAAATTTCCTCAAGACCTTCAGTGTACTGCCTTACTTCCTACTGCCTTCTATTTACTGCCTTAAAATTAACTATTCCAAAACACAATACATGACCAACCTTGTACTGGCCAAAAGCATCTCAACTAATGGCACGCAATATAGTAAGTGTATTATAGCTATAAATATCTGAGATTAAATTAGGAAGAGATAATCAAACACATAGTTAAACAGGAGAATATGACTGGCATGGGCGGCTTACAGAAAACTGAGGGATCAGATATTCCCACGTTCTTAAAAACGAAAGTCTTTGATCAATGTGTACTCCTAGTTATAACGTATGGAGTGGAAACATTGACCCTTTCCAGAAAAGTAATCAATAAAATACAAGTAGCACAAAGAGCAATGGAGAGGTCAGTGTTGAATATATCCCTCAGAGACAGAGTTTCAAATAAAATAGGAGAAAATCTGGTGATACGGACGCAGTTCAAAGAATTACAACGCTGAAATAGAGCTGCTCAAGTAGCACAATAAAAACACTTTAGTTTTATTTAAGGTTTATAAAGGTTTTATTGTGGTAAATAAGAAGATAATGTTTTTAAAGTTACCTTGTAGATGTACTGCCGGAACTTTAAAACTGTTAAGCATTTGTCACTAGTTTTAAAGTGTCTAATAAGAGTATGAAATAAGACTAATTAATCTTAATAGATAATTTGCCTTATTGTAGTTTTAATATGGTTTATTTTCAGTTCACTTTAAAACTAATCAGTTTTATGAAGAACTTCCGGACTGTTTGGTTTTATTAGATTCTAGTTTGTGACCTTTTAGTTTTATTGCAGTTTTAAAGGTTCTCCTAATATGACTAATAAAACCTTTTATTAAAACTACTTGATCTCAGGATTATTGTCAGTAAAACATATGCCTTAAAACTATTTTTTTAGTTTTCTTTAAAGTTGCTTTCTTAAAAGCAATTAGTAGGCCATATTAAAACCAAAGGCTATTAAATGAATCAATTTGGTTATCGTAAAGACTAAACTATACTTCTTGCTAGAAACAATAAAACTAAACTCATCCACTCTTCTTCCATGTCCAAAGGGGTCGGCCATTTGTTTTAGAGCGAAACAGTAGTGTAGTGTGTTGTAAAAAGTGGAAGTACAGTTAGTACGGAATAAATAAGTCGCAAGTACTTAAAATATAAACAAACTGGTAATTTTAAAAGAAAAATACAACACACACAGCACTACGACGCGACGCCTCGATTTTAGGTTGGATTCGCATTAAAATCTAATGGCATTATTAACAGCAGCATTAAAAGTAAACGGTTCTATTTCCAAGGCAACCTTGCTTTTATGTAGCATATGCTCTTGGAAAGGTATAAAATAAAGTCATTTGATCTTAACAATTCTCTATCGATAGACCAAATACATAGTTATATTTGGATTTCAGCCATAAGGCTTACATAAAAATTATAAATAAGCGACTTAAAGATATCAATTCGATTTATTTTAACATTAAAACATTAAAATTGTAGATAAAATAATTTTTCTTTCAAATTAATATTTTTCGGATTAAATTTGTTTATTACTTTTATTTTTTAATCGCCAAAAGTCACAAATTTTAGGGCGCGTGAGTTATTCAGACCTATTTTTATTAACATTATCAGTAAAGCAGTGGCGTAGCGTGAGTGTCGGCCGCCCGGGGCAGAAGACAATTTTGCCGCCCTCTTATTTAGGTATTTTAATTTAATGTAAACTATACATTAGGTACATACATTAACTATAGATAACTTTTCGGCGAGAACAGTCATCATTATTTTACATTATACAAGTTAGATTTTACATAAAAAAAGTTTATCTAATGTCCAGTTGAACCAACCAATAAACGATTGATTTGGATTACCCATTTATTTTAAAATATAATTGTCAAAAAACTGTCACATTAAAAACAGCAAAAAATTTACAATTAAGTTTATTAATACAAAAATTCTTTTACTTTAACGAATTAGATACATTGATATAACTTACATTGGTACCTATTACTTACGATTAGGTACACCTTGAAGATCGACAAGATTAAATAAAATAAATTTTTAATTAGAACTATAACGATACTATAATGTTATATTTTTATTTTTATTGAAAAGTAATATGCATATTGGTTAGAATCAAAAACAAAACTTCCGTCTTCAATTAAAAATTTATATGTATACTTTTTTTAAGAGCAAAGTCTTACTGCACCGTCAATGTCTATCGCATCGTGAATGTCTATCGCATCACACACCTCTTGCTCAATAGACAAAATGGCCAAATTCGTTAGTCTTAGAGTACTTATTGTCGATCTTAAATAATTTTGAATCAATTTCAATTTTGAAAAACTTCTCTCACAGCTGGCATTGCTTATAGCAACTGTGAAAAATATTTGGAACATTGAAATATTGGGCAGAGTATCTTCCAGCTATCGAACCTTCGATAGAAGATGGAACTTATTAAAATAAACATTATATAAGTTTTTAAAGACTTTCGGCCCTCGACGTAATCTATCATTCTGCGTTTAAATTTTTCAAAAATACTTAAGTATTAGTTTTCTCAAGATTCGAAAAAAATGAATGCATTTAAAAAGCATTGGGGCCGAAATTTTGAGTCTACCCCCTTAACCTTACTTCTTAAATGCGTATGTACTGTATTTTTTTAAAACATTGTTTTGACAATAACCCAAAAATTATAAAATAAATCATTTATTTGACGTTTTCACAGAATTGTAATATAAGTTATTGGTTTTTATATAATAATATATCCCACTTTAAAAAGAAAGTTACATATTAGCTCATATAAATAATGGCTGCTTTAAGATACTTATGTAGGTACTGCAGTATCTTCCATTTGCCCTTCTAGAAATCATTGCGAATATTGAAAGAAACTAGTCGCTGGTTAAAAGTTCTTTTAAAAAATATTTTTAAAACTCTTTTAGTAGTCTTGTTGAAATTTCAGAAGTTGTCCACATTTTGTGTCGAATACGACAACATTGATATTTCTTTTCTAATAATAACTTGTACTCTTATTTCTTTTTTTATGTTTTTATCCGTAGAAAGCCGTCTTTTTTAGCGCTGTCTCTTTTGGACATTTTAACCGTTTTGTTTCTTTAAAATTTTTAATGATGCTGTTTATTTATCAATTTCCTAATATTTATTTTGTATACCATCATGCTCTATAGTATAGTAATTTTTATTTCTCGACAGTCCATGTCCAAGTACAATGTAGTTATTTTAGCGTGTTTCGGAGTTTAAAGTGTTCTTTTATTTCTAATTATGAAATCGGTGTTACTGAATATTACAGAAAAAAGAAAGCATATAAAATTGTAAGGCAGGATTGTTGTTAAAATCCTAATAGGATTTTTGTTTGTTTTATTAATTTATAATTAATACGTAATATTTATATTTACATTCACTATTCCCTAATAGGTTTCTTCTTATCGTTTTTGTATGTCTCATTTTTCAATTTTGGATTATATCTGTTGATATCTTAGTATGCATATATAGGTATATTATTTACATAAACTGCATGAGATTTTAAATATAAAATCGCATCTGTATTTTCTTGTAATAGTCCAGGGCGCATCTGTTTTGAGATGGAAGTTGAGAGGTAACTCAATTTTTTTTGCAGAAATTGCTTGAAAATAACTCACAATAATAATATTTGAGTTATCCTCCTACGCAAAATGGTCCAGAACGTTGTTTAAATAATCAAAATGTCAAAATATGAAGGAAAAATTCGGTTTTTTATTGGTTTTTTGATTATAACTTTAAAACTGTTCATTTCTGAGAAAAGTTGTACTGACATAAAAGATGCGTAATTAAATTTCCTACAATATAGAATTGGTCGATAATTTAAAAAATAGTCACCCTTGTTGCAAAATAGTAATAATTGCGAAAAAAATACAAAAACAAGTATTCGCATTTTACGTTTTTCAACCATTTAGGCTACACTTAGGACCTTCATATTTTTCTCAGAAAAACTTTATGATATAGTAAAACAACACTGTAAATTTCATTAAGGTCGGTTTAATATATTTTGCAAAAAAAATTTGCAATCCAGCTTTCGCAAAAAAAATTCATTTTTTTAAATGTTTCAGGACTGAAAATGAAGCAGATAGCAAGTTAAATTTTTTTTGCTTATAGAAGTGTACTGTACCTTTCATTTGCAATTTGCAAAATTAAAATTGATTAATTACCACGGCGTCAGGAAATTTTTTTAAATAAACATTAATTTTTGGTGCTACGCGCAGGACAGCGCTGTTCGATTCACACAAGTTGATTTCCACCAAAATTTCTTCCAATCTTTATCTATATTATTTTCTTACTCTATATTTTGTTGTATTTTAATATTTTAATTCCACAAAAATCAAACTAATTTGATTATTGTTTGTGAAATATTGTTTAAACAATTGCAGATGTTTAAAAATAATAAACTTTTATTCTCTTAAGTTAAAATATATGAACAAAGAAAGTTTTTGCTAAAAAAAGTGTTATTTCAAAGGATAGAGTATGTGTTTTTATTTTGCAATAAACAAATTTATTTATTTATATCGAAATTTAATAAAAATTAAAATGTAGCAATCATTATCAAAGGTCATTGGAATGCCCAATCAGAGCAAACTATCCGCTATCCTGCGCGTAGCACCAATAATTAATGTTTATTTAAAAAAAATTCTGACGCCGTGGTTGCTAATCGATTTTGGTTTTGCAAATTGCAAATGAAAGGTACAGTACACTTCAATAAGCAAAAAAAAATTCAACTTGCTATCTGCTTTATTTTCAGTCCTGTAACATTTTGAAAAAATGAATTTTTTTGCAAAAGCTGGATTGCAAAATTTATTTTGCAAAATCTATTGAACCGATCTTAATAAAATTTACAGTATTGTTTTACTGTATCATAAAGTTTTTTTTGGTGAAACATGAAGGTCCTAAGTAATAAATGGTTGAAAAACGTAAAATGCGAATACTTGTTATTGTATGGTTTTTCCGCAATTATTACTATTTTGCAACAAGGGTGACCATTTTTTAAATTATTGACCAATTCTATATTGTAGGAAATTTAATTACGCAACTTTTATATCAGCACAACTTTTCTCGGAAATGAATACTTTTAAAGTTATAATCAAAAAACGAAGAAAAAAATCGAATTTTTCCTTCATTTTTTGACATTTTGATTATTTAAACAATGTTCCGGACCTTTTTGAGAGGGAGGATATCTTAAATCTTATTATTTGAGTCATTTTCAAGCAATTCCTGCAAAAAAATTTGAGTCACCTCTCAACGTCCAAATGTACTATAATATTTTTACAGATGCGCCCTGGTATATAAGTTTTTCTTTATCTCCGTTTGCACTTGATTTTGACTGATCCAGAAGATTGCCATGTTAAAATGGAACTGGGCAGGATACACAGGAAGAATAGAAGACAACCGTTGGACAAAGCGATTTCTCGAGTGGCGACCAAAGGCAAGCAAAAGAAGTAGAGGCAGACCTCAAAGAATATGGACTGAAGACATCACGCAAATGGCTGGCCACGAATGGATGTAAAAACAACGAACAGATATGAATGAATCAAAAAACAGAATATTGAGAAAACATGAGGCTATAATTGGGTTTTAATTTCAATATTTTATAAATGCTAGAATATTCCACAGGGTGATGCGAACTTTGAACTTTGAAAAAAAACAGTTTTGATTCGTACACCCGATATAGGATATAACAATGAAAATTTACCTATTTAGCAACAATATTATTACAGCGATATTGTTAAAGAATAAGGCTATCCTAACATTTTAAAAAAATCACTTAAATCGGACAACAGGTTTAGGAAATACGAGACATCAAAAATGACCCATTTTTAAGGTGGGCGGTTAATTTTGGCCCAGAGTGTACATGAATAATTTTATTCTATCCTTATTGTCAGAAAAAAACTACTATGAATATCATTTAATAAGTATGACTCCCATTTGCGGTTTACTTGTAAGGCCGATGCCACATTATGCGTTTTGACCGGATGCGTTTCCGCCGCATCCGGTGAAAACGCATAGTGTGACAGATCGATCCGGTTGCGTTGGAAACGGATGCGTTTTGAGTCATCGGTACGCGCTTACAAACTGCACCAGACTAAACGCATAGTGTGACAGGTCGGTCCGGTTGCGTTGGAAACGGATGCGTTTTCACCGCATCCGGTCAAAACGCATAATGTGGCATCGGCCTAAGATGGGTTATGATGATGACAATATTCCTTTTTTGCATATTACATACTAATGGTACGAGGGACTGACAATAAATTTTAAAAACTACTTAAATGCTGTCGAAAACCAATTGCTGGTTTATTTTTTTGTTGTTTCGTTTTTCGGTTACAAAATACATAATTATTTATGAAACAGTTCGTGAAGTATGCTTTTTGCGAACGCACGCGATGTTTAGAGCACGAGCGACAACGGAACGAGTGCTATAAATCGCGTAAGTTCGCAAAAAGTACTTCAGGCACAGTTTCATACAATATTTTATCTATGATGAACAAATAAAAAAACTGTAACTCTTCGTCACTGGAATTTATTTCTATTCTACAATTTTTACAACTTTGACATTTAAAAATTCTAACTTCTTTCAAACCACAAAACTGTCAAAACTTTTGTCGTAATTTATTGCTCATTATGTCATCACCATGACAACGCGAAAGTTAAGGATATTTGTTTATATGAAAGTGTGTCAAAAATCGTGCGAAAAAGTAAGTCCCATTTAAAATACATTGTTACTTCACGCACACTTTAAACACTTCACGCACTGCATCTATAATGACAGTTTTCACAAACTAAAAACT
This sequence comes from Diabrotica virgifera virgifera, assembly GCF_917563875.1. Lineage (NCBI taxonomy): Eukaryota > Metazoa > Arthropoda > Insecta > Coleoptera > Chrysomelidae > Diabrotica > Diabrotica virgifera. The sequence goes on along the minus strand of NC_065445.1, from coordinate 63,061,183 downwards.
TATACATGACATAGAGTAGATAAAAATTTTTTTCTACGGCCGTGCTAAAACAGCCACTTTTGAGCACGCATTTCGTTTCCGAAAGTTGTACTTTTCCGCACGGCGCGCGGTAAAGTAAATTTTCCCGCACGGCGTGCGGGTAGAATACATTGTAATATGGCATTATAATATGTTATAATACGTGCAATGAACTAATAGTTGGATATTATTTACTAATTTATTTCAAATTTATTTTATTTTGTTTATGTTTTAATGAAATTAACGCGATAATTCGTTGAAATAGAATTATTTTGACTTGATATTAAAAAGTCAAATCAGCAGACAATAACAATGGTTTTGAATCCTCGTTATGGAAACCAATATCGTGGTCATGGTAACCAATTATTATTGAAAGTTTGGTTTTGACAACCTTGTCAAAGAATTAATTTATGTATTTTCACTCCTAAATAAAAATTGATATAACTCTATTTGTTGCGGCTTTTTTTCAAACGTACGGCCCTAGAAAAAATATTGTTCCTAACTCATGCGGAAAGTGTCTTCCCCGCACTCAACTGCTTGCCCGAACTCCGCTATCGCGTCGTTCGGGTAAACGGCAGTCTCGTGCGTGAAAGTATCGCTTTCCGCACTAGTTAGGAAAATAACTATTTTCTACGGCCGTGCTAAAAGAGCCACTTTTCGTTTCGTTTCCGAAAGTTTCACTTTCCCGCACGGCGTGTGGGAAAGTAAAATACGTTGTAATATGGCATTATAATATATTATAAGACATGCAATAATAGTTATTTATGAAACAGTTCGTGAAGTATGCTTTTTGCGAACGCACGCGATTTTTAGAGTTCTTAAGTTAGAGTTAGAGTTTTTAGAGCTATACATCGCGTAAGTTCGCAAAAAGTACTTCACGCACAGTTTCATACAATATTTTATCTACGATAAACAAATAAAAAAAACTGTAACTCTTCGTCAGTGGAATTCATTTCTATTCTACAATTTTTAGAACTTTGACATTTAAAAATCCTAACTACTTTCAAACCACAAAACTGTCAAAAATGTTGTTGTAAGTCATTGCTCATATTGTCATCACCATGACAACGCGAAAGTTAAGGATATTTGATTATATGAAAGTGTACCAAAAAACCCACTGAAAGTATGCGAAAAAGTAAATCCCATTTAAAATACATTGTTACTTCACGCACACTTTAAACCCTTCACGCACTGCTATCTATAATGACAGTTTTCACAAACTAAGAACTTATACATAATATGACATAGAGTAGATAAACTAATATTTAGATATTATTTACTAATTTAATTCAAATTTATCTTATTGTGTTCATGTTTTAATGAAATTAGCGCGATAATTCGATGAAATAAAATTGTTTTGACATAATATTTAAAAGTCAGATCAGTAGAAAATTACAATGGTTTTGAATCGTCGTCATGGAAACCAATATCATCGTCGTGGTAACCCATTATATTGAAAGTTTGGTTTTGACAACCTTGCCAAAGAATTTAATTTGTGTATTTTCACTTCTACATAAAAATTGATATAACTCTATTTTTTGTGGCTTTTTTTAAAACGTACGGCCTTAGAAAAAATATTGTTCCTAACTCACGCGGAAAGTGTCTTCCCCGCACTCGACTGCTTGCCCGAACTCCGCTATCGCGTCGTTCGGGTCAACGGCAGTCTCGTGCGTGAAAGTATCTCTTTCCGCACTACATAGTTAGGAAAATAACTATTTAGCCAGCGTTTCCTTAATGTATATTATGTATTTGTGATCAATTCAGTTGAAAATCAATACAATTTTCATGTCAATAATTAAGTTGAACCGTTGAACGTCATATGCCTCAATCTTGTATTTTACATTTGATCTGAACTGTGTTCCTCTAATAATCCGTAATAATGACCATCATTATTTAATTACCAGAAACAGATACATTTAGGAACATTGACTTGATGCAGATGTTATTCTTATGTAATCGATCATCTATCATTTTCACTTTTAACATAACAAATATAATCTTTTTATCTTAAAGCAAATATGCAAAATTTCTAAAATCGAACAATTCACATGTTATACATCTATATAGGAGAAAGTGAAATCTTATTATTATAGATTAGCACCAACTATACAGGGTGGTCCGTAAGTATTGCACCAAACTGAAATTGAAGAGTCTTGGCCTCGAAATATTACGATCGAGTGCAACTATAAAAGATTTAAAGTATGTATATGCAAAGATTTAAATATAATAAAAAACGATAAAATCACGTTTTAGGGTGTGGTGGGTTAAAATTTCGCTGAGTGTTATTATTTTAATCAGATAGAACGTAAAAAAAAACAAAAAAAAAAAAGAATGTGTGTGTACTTTGTACGTACGTAAGAAGTTATACTTCTATTATATGATTTCTTAAAAATAAATATACTTTAAACAGTTTGTTTTAATATTTTTAAACACCAAACTAATTTTGTGCTTACCGCTTTCAAAAAAATTAAAAAAAAAAGTATAGGATTGCACTGGATTCGAACTCAAGACCTCTCGATCTCTGGCCGAATGCTATACAAAATACGCTACGAGGACTGTGTCTGTATCGATTCGAACGTACCTAATGACAATTCACGGTAACAAACAGACAAGGTAATGTATAATAAATATACAATAAAATGTTTTAATAATACTCATCTTACTCCTGAGGAAGACAAATCCAAAGACACAAAAATTATAATAAATATATTTACTAAAAACACTAATATATTCTTTTCACACCTTTTCTTGCACTGATATATTTATACATAACTAGAAAGATTTAGCAACTAAACGCCACGCTGTCTGTGTGCGCATGAGCGCAGTATTATGAAATTTTACTCTCAATCGCGCCTAAAGAAGTATAACTTAAAAAAATAATTCTGGAGTTAGGGCATTTTGGGGATGGCCCTTGGATGGCCAACACCGAAAAGTACCTATCAATGGGTCTACTGATTAAGTAAGTAAATAAAGCGGTATTCAATATACGAGCTGATATCTTTAAAAGTGTTTTAAACATTTATTTAATTTTTATTTGTATAGACTATCACTATAGTCCAGGGCGCATCTGTTTTGAGATGGACGTTGAGAGGTGACTCAAATTTTTTTGCAGAAATTGCTTGAAAATAAATCTAATAATAATATTTGAGTTATCCTCCCTCTCAAAAAGGCCCGGAACATTGTTTAAATAATCAAAATGGCAAAAAATGAAGGAAAAATTCGATTTTATTCTTGGTTTTTTGATTATAACTTTAAAAGTATTGATTTCCGAGAAAAGTTGTACTAACATAAAAGTTACGTAATTAAATTTCCTACAATATAGAATTGGTTAATAATTTAAAAAATTGTCACCCTAGTTGCAATATAGCAATAATTGCGAAAAAACATACAAAATCAAGTATTGGCATTTTACGTTTTTCAACCATTTATGCTACACTTAGGACCTTCATATTTCACCCAGAAAAACTTTATGATACAGTAAAACAATACTGTAAATTTCATTAAGATCGGTTCAATAGATTTTGCAGAATAAATTTCGCAATCCAGCTTTCGCAAAAAAAATTCATTTTTTCAAAATGTTACAGGACCGAAAATAAAGCAGATAGCAAGTTGAAATTTTTTTTGCTTATTAAAGTGTACTGTACCTTTCATTTGCAATTTGCAAAATTAAAATCGATTAATTACCACGGTGTCAGGAAATTTTTTAAATAAACATTAATTTTTGGTGCTACGCGCAGGACAGCGGTGTTCGATTCACACAAGTTGATTTCCACCAAAATTTCTTCCAATCTTTATCTAATATATTATTTTCTTACTCTATATTTTGTTGTATTTTAATATTTTAATTCCACAAAAATCAAACTAATTTTATTATTGTTTGTGAAATATTGTTTAAACAATTGCATATATTTAAAAATAATAAACTTTTATTCTCCAAGTTAAAATATATGAACAAAGAAAGTTTTTGCTAATAAAAGTGTTATTTCAAAGGATAGAGTATGTGTTTTTATTTTGCAATAAACAAATTTATTTATTTACATCGAAATGTAATAAAAATTAAAATGTATCAATCATTATCAAAGGTCAATGGAATGACCAATCAGAGCAAACTATCCGCTGTCCTGCGCGTAGCACCAATAATTAATGTTTATTTAAAAAAATTCCTGACGCCGTGGTGTTAATCGATTTTAATTCTGCAAAATTGCAAATGAAAGGTACAGTACATTTCTATAAGCAAAAAAAAATTCAACTTGCTATCTGCTTTATTTTCAGTCCTGTAACATTTTGAAAAAATGAATTTTTTTTGCGAAAGCTGGATTGCGAAATTTATTTTGCAAAATATATTGAACCGATCTTAATGAAATTTACCGTATTATTTTACTGTATCATAAAGTTTTTCTGGGTGAAATATGAAGGTCCTAAGTGTAGCATAAATGGTTTAAAAACGTAAAATGCGAATACTTGTTTTTGTATGGTTTTTTCGCAATCATTGCTATTTTGTAACAAGGGTGACTATTTTTTAAATTTTTAACCAATTCTATATTGTAGGAAATTTATGTACGCAACTTTTATGTCAGTACAACTTTTCTCGGAAATGAATACTTTTAAAGTTATAAACAAAAAACGAAGAAAAAAATCGAATTTTTCCTTAATTTTTTGACATTTTGATTATTTAAACAATGTTCCGGACCTTTTTGAGAGGGAGGATAACTCAAATATTATTATTTGATTTATTTTCAAGCAATTTCTGCAAAAAAATTTGAGTCACCTCTCAACGTCCAAACGTACTAATATTTTTACAGATGCGCCCTGGTCTACTATAGTATAGATAGATTATAGATAGACGGTAGAAAATAGTTATTTATGAAACAGTTCGTGAAATATGCCTTTTGCGAACGCACGCGATGTTTAGAGCATGAGCGACAGAGAGCACGAGCGACAGCGGAGCGAGTGCTATACATCGCGTAAGTTCGCAAAAAGTACTTCACGCACAGTTTCAGACAATATTTTATCTACGATAAACAAATAAAAAAACTATAACTCTTCGTCACTGGTATTCATTTCTATTCTACAATTTTTAGAACTTTGACATGTAAAAATTCTAATTTCTTTCAAACCACAAACTGTCAAAACTTTTATTGTAATTTATTGCTCATATGTCGTCACCATGACAACACGAAAGTTAAGGATATTTGATTATATGAAAGTGTGCCAAAAAACAGTGCGAAAAGTAAATCCCATTTAAAATACATTGTTACTTCACTCACACTTTAAATCCTTTACGCACTGCTATCTATAATGACAGTTTTCACAAACTAAAAACTTATACATAATATGACATAGAGTATAGAGTAGATAAAATATAGTACGTGTATGTACTTATTATACTTCATGCATAAACTATTAATGACATTAAATTTGTTTTCATACGACTAATTAATTGTCATAAATGTTATCGCACACCATATTACATTCACATTAAAGATCAACAATGAAAGACACGAGTTATTTTAATGGAGCTTGCCATATTTTAATGATCATATTTTATAAACTTTATGATGCATGTACTTACCACATGACCCATTCTTCCCAGATACTTCATTTTATCTTGGACAATTGAAACTTGTTTCATATACCAATCCCTGGCTTTTTCCACCGCACTCAACCCTTGCATCAAAACTTCCTTTTCTTGTTCTATTTGCTTCATTCGTTTTAACATGCTATAATCAATGCCATTTTGTAATGTATGCCTTCTCGGTTCTCTCCTTCTTGGATTAGGTTTTTTCTGATAAATTCCTGCCTGCACCCCCTGTGCCTCACCCTGCATAGCTGCCTTCCCATCTCCCATGCTCCTGCTGGTTCTTAATAAACCTCCGTTGTATTGTGGTCCTTGGCGTTTCTCGCCGTTTTTGTTTTCTTGGTCATTCATCATAACGCCCATTTGCCAGTTCTGTAAAGCCGTTCTTATTTCAGCCCTATCAAGGTTTCCCGCCGTTGCCGCTCGTTCCAAGCCAACGGCAGAGCGGGGAGGCTTTGGGGGACCGAAAAGCATGGGTTTGTTTATGTTCGGAACTGGTTTTTCAAATGCGTGTTTATCAACGGTTTCTACACTTCCTTCTTTTCGTTCTGGCAAAAGTTGTGGCATTGACAGGGTTCGTTGCTGTGTTATAACATTGTTAGGACGTATTGCTGCCGTGTTACCCCAATTTGGTGGTTTTGGAGGGTTGTCTATGTCAAGAAGCGGGGCTGAAGGAGGGCGGTTAGCTTTTACGTTTATAGGTTCTGGAAGTTTCGCTTCTCTTCGATCGACTTGATTCCTCAAGAGACATATTTTAAGTCCAGCACAAAATCTCTCGAAGGACAGCATACCATTCGATGGGGTGACTTTCCTGAGGCTTTCTATAACGCCCTTAGGCAGTCCTTTGGTGTTATCGTCTTGCCATCTGTTTTCTATTTCGGAAAAACTAACAAATCCTGTGTGTTTATCGTCCATAATGTCGAAAAGAGTTCGCATCGCACTCACGAATTGTTTTGGTAGACCATCAAGGGTGGACGAGGGCGATGACATAGTAAGAAGCACTCCCTCACTTAAGCGACTTAAGCACGAAAACACTGTTCACTGGCACCGCGCTCGGACGCTGCTCGGGTTGCTGCTCGGCATGCAGCGGAGTCTGCGACTGAGAAACGTTAGAGACGTGGCCAGCGAACCAGGTAAAAGGTGAGTTATACCACAAGAATGGGCATTTGAATTGAACATAGGCGTAGCCGACTGCTTTGTTTTAGGAATTTATACGTTGATGCAAACGGCGCGTGCGGAGCTAACACGCGGAAAAGGCACTGAATATGAAACAATTTTTAACCGTACTACGACATACCTTAGATAAACATTATTACTCATTATCACCCAGGCTGTGGGTGAAAAAACGTGATATAATTCAGGAATTTTTGAAACCTATCAGGTGTTGTTAAGGACGACGCCAGGAATAACTTCTACTAAAATGTAACCAAAAATTTTCTGCGGTTTTTTATTTATGACGTTTTTCTTTTGTTAAATTTGCAATTTTTAAAGATTTTTAATTTTGCAGCTTAGGGTATTCATTTTAGAGAAAAACTTTTAAATAAAAAATTGTAGTAAATTAAAAAACCTACAATTTGAGCTATGACAAGTTTATTTTCGTTAATACGTTATTGCAAAACAGCCCGCGAAAGGTCCAAAATGACTGTTTTTTGCAATGGCATTATTTATTGTAAAAATATTTTTTATTTATTTTTTAAGGCCTTAAAATAAAGCACTTTCGATACCAAACATAAAAAAATTGTAGAGCCCGATTGGTGAACTTGTTGCTTAGATATTATAACTTGTTTATCAAAAGGGGTCAAATGTCGAAGGCTATAACTTTTTGAAAAAAAAATCTTAGGGAGTTAATCCACGATCCACTCACCTTCTAAATACTTATATTTTCATATTCTGATGTAAATAAATACGTAGAACATTTTTCAACCTCTTATTTCGGGTTTGAAAATAAGGGTTCAAATTTCGTTATAAACATTTAGAACTGAAGCCGCTCCTGTACATCCTATGAGTTTCTAACTTGCAGATTATTTTTTGCTGAATTCAAAATAAAGATTAAAAACAAAATAAAAATTTTGTACGGTCAACTGAAGCCGAGATAATTGTTTTTGTTTGCTTAAATCGTAGTGACTTTATTTATAACAATTAAAAAATTATTTCAGTCATTGACTAAAGAAAGACTTATATTATTTTAAAATAAAAATTATTTTAAACGAAAATTACATTTTATTATTAAAAATAATTTTTAAAGTGTAGTGGAGGTTTATTTTCCTTTACGAATGTGATTTATTGTGTCGGTTGCCCTTAGCAACGGTTAGCAACTTATAGTACGTTTTGAATCACGGTTTTTACTCCAAATTTTAAAGCACCGCTTGGATTGACATGAAATTTGGCAAACACATAGATAACATGGCAAAGAATAAAAATGATATTGGCCCTCTGTGTGCTTTTGCCCTGGGGTGAGTTTCACCCCTTATAAATTGTGAAAACATTTACGTTCAAAATAAGCCCGGAAATGGATAAAACGACTAATTCTAAGCAACTTTTATTCTTTAGCATTTATTCATTAGGTTAATACTTTTCGAATTATTTGCGAGTAAATACGTTCATTTTTCAAAAAAAAACACGTTTTTGGGCGGTTTTGTGCAAGTAACTCAAAAAGTAAGTATTTTATTGAAAAACCATCCTTAGCAAAAATATAGCCCATTAAAAATTTTAAAAAATGGTGTATGTATGAACTTACTAGACACTAGACCCAGCAGAAGCAAATCTCTAGCTAATGAAAAATAGGTTCATATCCGTCAAATTTCAAAGTCAATATTTTAACGTGAAATAACCCGAAAATGATGCACTTTTTGGAGAAAACTCATTAAAACTTTTTTAAAGTGTTTAATAAAATATTATTTTTTGTTTATTTGAAAAAAGTTTCTAGTATCAAAAATAAGGAAGCTACGCTCAAAATAACGTTAATCTCTTTTTTTTTGTCAAAAAAACTCGGGTAAATCACCCTCTAATTACCATCTTAAATCAAATTAATCGTTGCCGCTTTACAAGTTACTTTACCCATGTATTATTTATATGATCTGTAGTATGATCGGTTCAAAAAGCTTATTTCAAAAAATTTGTTTTAAAGTAAATCTGTTTTAATTTTTATTTTGAATTTTTTTTTCAAAATAACTTAAAATTTATTAGTGTGACCAAAAATTACAAAGAGTAAAAATATGTTGTTTTTGCTTTTCTGAATATTTTGATTTTTTTGTTTTTTTTTGTAAGGCAAAAATTGGTTAAGATATGGCTGTTCTAAATTTGCATACACTCGTGATTATTGACTAGTTCAAGTCTTTTCAACTACAGCCCCTTCAAAAATAAGCACTTTGAACCGATGAAACTTACAGACATATACGACACATACACGAGTAAAACAACTTATAAGGTAAGAAGGATTAATTTCATTTTTGATGGTAATTAGGGGGTGACTTTCCCGAGTTTTTTGACCAAAAAAAAAAGAGACCAACTTAATTTTAAGCGTAACATGCTCATTTTTAATGCTACAAACTTTTTTAAAAAGCAGATACACTTTTTTTAAACACTTTAAAAAAGGTATAATGATTTTTCTCCAAAAAGTGCACGATTTTTGGTTATTACACGTTGAAATAATTCACTTTGAAATTTTACGGATATGAAAATATTTTTCATTAACTACAATTTTGTTTCTGCTGGGTCTAGAGAGTTCATGCATACATCATTTTTTTTTTTCAATTTTTAATGTGCTATATTTTTGTTAAGAATGTTTTTTTCAATAATATACCTACTTTTTGAGTTATTTGTCAAAAACCGCCTAAAAACCTGTTTTTCTTTGTTGAAAAATTAAGGTATTTACTCGCAAATAACTCGAAAAGTATTAACTTAGTAGAAAATGCTATAGAACAAAAGGTGCTTAGAATTAGACGTTTTATCCATTTCCGAACTTACTTTGAACATATATTTTTTCACTTCTAATAAAGGGTGAAACTCACCCCCAGGGCAAAATCACACAAAGACCCAATATCATTTTTATTCTTCGACATGTTATCTATGTGTTTGCCAAATTTCATGTCAATCCAAGCGGTGCTTTAAAATATAAAGCAAAAACCGTGACTCAATGTACTATAAATTGCTAACCGTTGCTAAGGGCAACCGACACAATAAATCACATTCAAAAAGAAAAATAAATCTCCATTCCACTTTAAAAATCATTTTTAATAATTAAATGTAATTTTCGTTTAACACAATTTTTATTTTAAGATAATATAAGTATTTCTTTAGTCAATAACTATGAAATAATTTCTTAATTGTTATAAATAAAGTCACTACGATTTAAGAAAACAAAAACAATTATCTCGGCTTCTGTTGGTCGTAGAAAATTTTTATTTTATTTTGAATCTTTATTTTGTCTTCAGCAACAATAATCTGCAAGTTAGAAACTCATAGTATGTACAGAGGCGGCTTCAGTTCTAAATGTTTGTAACGAAATTTGCCCCCTTATTTTCAAACCCGAAATAAGAGGTTGAAAAATGTTTTACGCTTTATTTACAACAGAATATGAAAATATAATCTTTAGAAGGAGAGTGAATCTTGGATTAATTCTCTACGATTTTTTTTTTCAAAAAGTTATAGCTTTCGACATTTGACCCCTTTTGATAAACAAGTTATAATATCTAAGCATCAAATTCATCAATCGGGCTCTACAATTTTTTTTATGGTTGGTATTGAAAGTTCTTCATTTTAAAGCCTTAAAAAATAAATAAAAGTTATTTTTACAATAAATAATGCAATTGAAAAAAACGGCCATTTTGGACATTTCGTGGGCTGTTTTGCAATCAAGTATTAAGGAAATTAAACTTGCCATAGATCAAATTGTAGGTTTTTTAATTTACGACAATTTTTTATTTAAAAGTTTTTCTCTAAAATGAATATCCTAAGCTGCAAAATTAAAAATCTTTAAAAATTGCAAATTTAACAAATTAAAAACGTCATAAATAAAAAAACGCACAAATTTTTGGTTACATTTTAGTAGAAGTTATTCCTGGCATGGTCCTTTAAAACACCTGATAGGTTTCAAAAATTCCTGAATTATATCCTGAAATCGACCTATTTTTCACCCAGAGTTTGGATATAAATTCTGTAATCTGAAATGTTATTTAATTTTTTTCCTTCTCTAAATTGTTTGAAATTGACAAACTGTTAATCGGTCTGTGACCACTGGACTAATACTAATTAAAAAAATATAAACACCATTAGGAATTCTGAATTAAGGAAAACCCACACAAATAATAAATTATCCAAAAATGTTTATTAAAGATAATATGTCGTCACATAATGATGGCGCACTAACGAAACAATCTTCTTCTTCTTCTTCGTCTAGCCATTCACGTCCACATCTGAACATAAGCCTCTTCAAGTCTTCCTTTCCATTGTTTTTTGTTGTACGCTACTTGTAGCCAATTTTTCCCGGCAGTTCGTTTCAGATCATCTGTCCATCTCATAGGAGGTCTGCCTCTGGGTCTTTTGTGTTCGTATGGTCTCCAGGTTAGAATTGTTCTGTGTCATTTGTTTAGATCGCTCCTAGCTACATGTCCAGCGTATTCCCGTTTCAATTTTAATGATTTTTGTACCACATCGGAGACTTTGGTTTTCTGTCTTATCCATGTGTTTGTTTTCCTGTCCTTAAGTGATATGCCAAGCATTGCTCTTTCCATCGCGTGTTGAGTGACTCTGGGTATGTCCATATTCTTTTTTGTGATTGTCTATGTTTGTGCCCCATATGTTAATATCGGAATGATGCATGCACCAAAACTAAGATCTAAGTATCTAAGATGTAGTTGAATTTGCTGATTTCTGAGTACCTATAGTTATAGTTCAGTTTGTCGAATGCTGCCCATGCTAACTTTCTTCTTCTTTTTATTTCTTCCGTTTGAATTTTCCCATTTAGTATTATTTTTTGTCCTAAGTATACAGTGAGCACTAAAGGTTGGAATAAATTAATTTTCTCGAGAATGGACGATTTTGGAAAAAAATCCCAAAACAGGTCAATTTTTATTTTAAAGTTACGACTTATTGGCATATATATCATACTAGTGACGTCACCCATATGGGCGTGATGACGTCATCGATGATTTTTTTAAATAAGAATAGGGGTCGTGTGGTAGCTCATTTGAAAGGTAATTCAATTATCTATTCAGTAATATAAACATTAATATAATTATTTATACCGGGTGCCCAAAAAAAATTTTTTTGAATTAAATTTATTGACATAAAAAGAAGAATGTGTGTAATTTATTTAATTCAAAATACATTTTACTGCTATCAGAAAACAGGAAAAAATGTTTATTTGGCAAATAAATATTGTTTTTTGCTTAAATTCAATATTAAAGCCGCCACCCACCAGCCTCATGACAGTTTGAACATTTAATTTAAGCGAAAAGCAATGATTATTTTTCAAATAAACATTTTTTCAGTTTTATGAGGGCAGTAAAATTTATTTTGAACTAAATAAATTACATACATTCTTCTTTTTATGTCACTAAATTTAACCCAAAAATTTTTTTTTGGACACCCTGTATAAATAATTATATTAATGTTTATATTACTGAATAGAGAATTTAATTACCTTTCAAATGAGCTATCACACGATCCCTATTCTCATTTAAAAAAATTATCGATGACGTCATCACGCCCAGATGGGTGACGTCACTAGTATGATATATATGCCAAAAAGTCGTAATTTAAAAATAAAAATTGACCTGTTTCGGGATTTTTTCCAAAGTCATCCATTCTTGAGAAAATGTTATTCCAACCTTTACGTGCTCACTGTATATTCTTAAACTTTTTCTATAACTTTGTCGTTTATTATTGTCACGGTTTCTTCGGAGTGCATGACTTTTGTTTTGTTTAAATTCATTTTCAGTCCTATTTTAGAAGATTCTGTGTGTAGTTTTGAAAGCATGGTTTGCAGTTCTTGTAGGTAAGTAGCTATCAGGCTTAGTCGGCGCACACAGTGGAGGCGGTTTCCGCTAGCGGGCAACGCTAGCGGGACCCGCTTTTAAACGTTTTCAAAAAGAATGCACGTCTTTAAATGTACACGAACATAGTCAAAGCAGGTCCGCGCGGGCCAACCGCCTCAACCCGCCTGACCGCTTTTGCTAGAATGAGAATTTAGTTTTTTCCGCGCGGTTTTAATGTTTACTGCAATGATAATTTAGTTTATTCGCTCTTTTATAATAAGAATTAATAGTTCTCCATGGATTAATTTTATAAATAATTGTACATTATAATAAACAAAAGTAATAAAGTCAATCTTATTGAAACCGTAATTTTGTGTGACTTAGGTATTTCTAAAACCATTCCAGTATTAACTATTAAGAGGAAACAGTAGCGATCAACAGGTAGCAAAAACGCGTTCCAAGATTGCGGCTGTAATTTTGAATATTTTTTCGAGAGATTTGGCAAACGTATCCGTAATATAATAAAGAATGGCGGTACAGAGCCCAATTTGAAAAATATATTAATATGTGGAAATTACTCTGTAATTAAATACAATATTAAAAAAACGAGCCTGTACCGCCATTAAGAAGAACAAAAAAATACACTTTCTTCAAATAAACTTTTTTATCCGATGCCTAGATTTTGTGTAATTTTGGAACTACTAAAATTTTTTATTTCATTAGTAGTTCCAAAATGACACAAAATCTAGGCATCGGAAAAAAAGTTTATGTAAAGAAAGTGTATTTTTTTGTTCTTCTTAATGGCGGTACAGGCTCGTTTTTTTAATATTGGATTTAATTACAGAGTAATTTCCACATATTAATATATTTTTCAAATTGGGCTCTGTACCGCCATTCTTTATTATATTACGAATACGTGTGCCAAATATCTCGAAAAAATATTCAAAATTACAGCCGAAATCTTGGAACGCGTTTTCGCTACCTGTTGATCGCTACTGTTTCACCTTAACTAAATCAGTCCTTGAAAAATAAATTTACAGCAAAACTACTTACCTCAATGTTATAACAAGCCTTTCTTCCGGAAGGATAGCATGCTTATGTAAATTACACCAGTTTTTAATTAAACGATACTCCTTCTTCTTCTTAAAGTGCCTATCCGTTCCGGATGTTGGCGATCATCATGGCTATCTTGACTTTGTCTACCGCAGCGCGGAACAGTTCAGTGGTAGTGGTATTATACCACTTTTGTAAATTTTGAAGCCAGGAAATGCGTCTTCTTCCCGGTCCTCTTTTACCATTTACATACCTTCCCTTGGAGAATCAGTTGGAGAAGGCCGTAACGTTCTTGATTTCTCATTACATGTCCTAGATATTCTAATTTTTTTGTTTTGATGGTTATGAGAAATTCACACTCTTTCCCCATTCTACGCAGGAATTCCACGTTAGTAATTCGGTCAACGCAGGATATACGTAAGATGCTCCTATAACACCACATTTCGAAAGCTTCGAGCCGATTCATAGATGTAACAGTTAGTGTCCAAGCTTCCATTCCGTAGAGCAGAACTGTGAATATATAGCATTTCAACAGACGGTATTTTGTTTTTAATGATATGTCTCGACTGTTGAAAATGGGTCTCATTCTAAAGTATGCTGCTTTCGCTTTTATTATTCGCTGTTTAATTTCTGAGTAGTCCCATTCGCTATTTAAATTCGTACCCAGATATGTATATTCTCAACTCTTTCGATATTCTGTTAGTTGACTGTAAGTTGAGCGTTTAATATTTTTTTTTAACGATACTCCACTTTCTCCAAAATATATTTAAAAGTCTCTTGAGTCATTCTCATATACTGGAAGAATCGTTCATTATCTTTGAATTTTTGAAATAGATGATGATATTCTCCATAAATTAATCTTTCTCGATTAATAGGATATACATCAACTCTCTTTCTTTTCAGTTTAGTCAAAACAGAATCTAAAGCAATTATATCATCATCGGAAGACGACATTTTGCTACAAGTAGTAGACGCAACTGCCAGATTTGAACGATCTCTCTCGCTTTTACCCGTCTTCACTGTGTTACCATACCCGCGCGCGAGAACCGCGCGGTTTGCCCGCTAGCGGAAACCGCTTTCACTATGTGTGCCGCCTTACAGTCGGAAAAATGAAAGAATACCCATGAGCGAACATATAAAACACGCTGTATTTTCCTGTCACCGTGTCACAAAAAAAATTGCCCAGCGCAATTTTTTGTATGACACGGTGACAGGAAAATACAGCGTGTTTTATATGTTCGTTCATGGGTATTCTTTCATTTTTCCTACTGTATGTCATCCGCAAATCGTAGATTACTGAGGTAGCGGCCATTGATGTTTATTCCTTTATATTTCCAATTTAGATTCTTAAACACGTCCTCCAAAACTAAGGTGAACAGTTTGGGTGATAGAGTGTCTCCCAGTTTGACTCCCCTGTTTAATGGTACAGGGTTCGTGTATTCATTTTCATTTAGGTAGTATGTAGCTGTAGCTCGGTTCATAGTTTTTTTATTAAGTTAATATATCTGCTATCTATTCTACAATTTTGCATTGCGTTTATTACGGCCGTGTGTTCTATAGTGTCTATTACTATAGTATATGTATGTCTATGTTCTTCTATAGTATCTATTAATATTTTTGTGGTGATCGGAAGGTGATCGGAAGTTGGATAGCCTTTTCTAAAACCTGCCTGTTCATATGGTTGGTATTCATCTAATTTCATTGTTAGTCGGGGAGTTATGACTTTGGTGAGTATTTTAAACAGATGTGACAGTAGACTGATGGGCCTTTAGTTTTCCAACTTTCGATTCATCGAAACAATATTCACTTTAAATACCGGAAAAATATATCTGAACCACAGCATAGAAAACAATAATTGTGATAATTTGTTCTCTGAACCTTTCATATCGATTACCTGTTCAGCACTCCCATCGCGCCTAAAGAAGTATAACTTCAAAAATATCATTTATGCCTCGTTGAACCAACAAATCTTAAGCTCCAGCTTAGCCCAGCTCAACTTCTAGATAAAGCCGCCTTAAGTCTCACTTACGTTGCATCATAATTTTCGATTCTTATCTAAGCAATCCACGTGGCAATCCAGTGTGGCAAGCTGAAAATTGATCTAGGACTCAATAGTTCGACGCGTATGTTTCGTAAGCTGAGCTTACAGCTTATCTTAAACTTAAGATCTGTCGGTGCAACCAGGCATTAAACTTATACCATAAGGTTTAGTTTTATTCTAAACTATAAATTTCGTTATATTGACAACTGACAACATAAATTTTGACAACAACTTGCATCAGAATAGCACGAAGAATAGAACACGTTTCAATTTTTCGTCTAGCACAGGAATTGCATGAAAATATCGCGTGGGCATGCGCATTTGCAAAATCTGTCTTGCATGGCTCTTGCCTAGCATTCAAATAGCATAATGTAAAACCGTTTTTAGAATCTGTGCACTGTATTTATATACTTTTAATGTTTTTATGGCGTTTTGGTCATAGACGTATGTAGGGGAGTCCAAGCGGGGATTCTTGCAGTTACTCGAGCGCGTCAGATTATTACATCTGGAGAAACCTTGTATCCTGAAAATGTA
This sequence comes from Diabrotica virgifera virgifera, assembly GCF_917563875.1. NCBI lineage: Eukaryota > Metazoa > Arthropoda > Insecta > Coleoptera > Chrysomelidae > Diabrotica > Diabrotica virgifera. The sequence goes on along the minus strand of NC_065445.1, from coordinate 63,044,982 downwards.
CCTCTACCATATATTGGCTCTTAATGCAGAGGAGTTCGTTAAGGGGGGGGGGCCGAAAAAAAAACCTATCCTTAGAAAAACTCGAAATCGTCATATTAAGATAAGGTAAGTTAAATACATGCAAAACAGTGTATATTTCAAAAATCTGACGATTTGAGCGGGGCGTCAGGAAATGGGTGAGTCTCAAAGTTTCACAAGAAAAAGGCGAATATTTCGCGAAATCAATGACATATCGAAACACTAAAAAATACGTACTCAATATTTTTCAAAAATCTATCGAATGATACCCAACACGACTTCCCACGGAGAGGGGTCGGGGATAAATTTATTATTTTAAATACGAATCCCGCGATATTTCGCGAAATAAACATCAAATCGAAAAACTGAAAAATACATTCATTCAATATTTTGGAAAAATCTATCGAAAGGCAAAAAACACGACCCTCTACAGAGGTGGGGTGGGGGTTACTTTAAAATCTTAAATGGGAGCACCATTTTTTATTTCGGATTTGGATTCCTTACGTAAAAATAAGTAACTATTATTCAAGACATTTTTTCGAATTATGGATAGATGGCGCTATAATCTAAAAAACGATTGTTGGAAATGGAAAATAAAATTAAAAATGGACAAGTCCCCACTAAAATGGAAAACTTTACTTAACTTTTTTTGGTTTTAGGACCTACTCTTCACAACCCAATAGGTCCCCAAAGCGCTCGAGTGACTGCACATTTAGCATACTTTGCTCCCCTACCATAACATACAGGTTTGCGGTATCTCTTTCTACCACATTATATCGAGAAACCAAGAGAAACTAACACGAAACTAAGTGGCAGTATAGATACGGAAGGGGAGGACTACTGTCGCC